>NW_018021962.1:5318-16838 GCF_002006095.1 Pseudomyrmex gracilis
GAGAGAGAGAGAGAGAGAGAGAGAGAGAGAGAGAGAGAGAGAGAGAGAGAGAGAGAAAGGCTTACAATAGTGCAGAAACTTTAGTTCTTCGTTTTTTACACATCGGAAGAAATATGTATATTAATCGTTGTATAATTAAGTTAAGATTATATAAAACATTAGTAGTAATCGAGTAGTTACATCTGTGGGAAAAAAATTATTGATATAAACAATACATTGCGTGATGTACGTTTATTATATTATATATTTGTTTATAAATCTTTTTAAATGGTTTTACGGTAAATGCGCTTTTGACTTATACTTCTTTTTTGTTAAACTATTCAGAGAAGAAATAGTGTGTTTTTGAGTGTATGTAGAAAGTAACGCTTTTAATAAAAAGAAAACCAACATTAAATCGGAGTTACTTATTATATAGCGCGATTAATTAATTTGTAAGATTGTAAATCCAATATTATAATATATATTTACATACAAGTTTCTTTCAAAACTTTTTACTGTTTTACTAGTGTTAAAGTGCTTCACGTTTGTTTTTGGTTAAAGACAACGAATGTACATAATACTTACCATATCGATTTTTTCGCAGCCGTCATATAATGACATTGTTGATATGTAAATATACTTACCACTTTACCAACAAAAATGTATAATTTTATAATACTATTTTAATCCATATTATAACAACAAAACATCTAAACGTACTAATTGGTAAACTCAGATAAATATTACATTTTCACACAAAGTGTATAGGTAAATATGTATATTTTAAAACATACATACGTACAAGATGTATGTATGTTTTAAAAATAATAAAACATTATCGAATATATCAACCTCTTTTTTATAACGTAAATAAATTTTTTTAAATTGTGATTGTGTTTTTAAGAAACATTTCGAGTTAAGCTAAGTAAAATTGTACCTGATTCAATTGACATTTGATGATTATGAGTACGATATTTCGTGCAGACAACTTTGTCACAATTGCAACACATTTAACATACATGCGATCACATTCCACCTTCTATTGACGAAAACCGAAAAGCTGGGAAATCGTAACTTTCTCGAATATAATCATTTGCATAAATGTAGAATCAATTGTGTCGTTGGAATTTGCCACGTAAATTATCGCTTAAAAGAAATACATACTTAAATCACTTTTCATCTCTTGATTGATCAAATTCAATTCTATCGATTCAAAATGTACTTTTTTCCGGTTTCTGCTTTGCGCATAAATGTAAAAATAATCAATAAATTTGTACGCATGTGCGTGCGCGCGCGCGCGCACACACACACACACAGCATACATACAACCCACGCGCAGTGTTCACTGTTTTGGCTTCCTTACAGCATGCTAAAGCGGTGGAGGAGATGCGTACTTATTGCATAAACTCGGTGCTGTTGTGCGCATTCTTTCCACCGCTTTAGTATGCTGTAAGGGAGCCAAACCTGTGAACACTAGCCACGCGTTCTTAAAGATATACATTAGCATATGTTTTCACAAAAATATCTTAGAAACACAAAAAGAAGATACAATCGGAATTTGAAACGCGTAATAACGCGCGTATTACATAATAAAAATGTGCCCACTTTTGCAGATGTCGTCAAACATATTGAGAATACAAATTAGTTCGGTCCGTTTTTTTGTGTTCAAAAATGCATTTATTTCAAAACAAAATGAATGAACAGATTAATTAAAGTATTGTCTATCGCTGGCTACTTTTTTTCCCATCTCTCAGGCAATTTTCGAATTCCATCTCGAAAAAATGACTTTGGAGGCGATCCAAGTTTTGAGCAAATTTTCGATTTCTGCGAAAGAAGTGAACCGGTGACCTGCCAAATCGTGCTGCATCCTTCGGAACAACCAGTAATCTGAAGGAGCAATGTCTGGAGAATACGGCGAGTGCGGTAAAACATCCCATTTGAGCGTTTCCGAATATTTTTTGACGACTTTTGCGACATGAGGCCGAGCGTTGTCATGAAGAAGAATAACTTTATCATGTCTTTGCTCGTATTCTGACCGTTTTTCTCGCAATGCACGACTCAAACGAACCAATTGTAGCCAATACAGATTGACTGTAATGGAATCGCAAGGTTTCAGCAGCTCATAGTAAACAACACCCTTTTGGTCCCATCAGATACAGAGCATGATCTTCGAACCATGAATGTTTGGCTTTGGTGTTGATGTTGAGGTCGATGGCAACGATTGACCGGGCTTAGCGTAGTATTTTTTCTTCTTGAGGTTGTCGTAAAATATCCACTTCTTATCTCCAGTCACAATCCGATGCAAAAAACCTTTTCTTTGTTGCCGTTGAATCAGCAACTCGCAAGTAAAAAATTGCCTTTCAACGTCTCTCGGTTTCATAAGGCATCCAATTTTCAAAGCAGAAAATTAAAATCTCCCGCAAATGCTGCTTGGTTAACACAAAATTTGACATTTCGAACACAGTAAAAATCAAGGTTTTTGTATAAAACTCGAAGCGATATAAACTGAATATTATTAGCAGATGTCTAACCTCTCTGAAACTGCCAAACTCATGTCACTAAGAACCATTCACAACAGCAGGAGCCATCTTTTGGAAACAAACCGAACTATAATTTGTACTCTCAATAATAAACAATATTTGTATTATTCTTCTCATGATATGGTTGAAATAGCAGTCTTTATATTTGTGAGTGTTAATATTGAACAATATTTTTTTGCCGTGAAATTCATACTTAGTTTCTTTGAAAATTTGCGTAACTCTATATTTTTTGTGAAATTCTTTGTTTCCGCGACAATTGTGTTGAAATAAAATAGGAATTTTTGTTCACAAAAATGGTAATATGCCGGAGTTGTGCTGTTCACATACAAACTATATTTACATAAAACATATTGTAAATAAAAATAGAGTACCTTTGAGGGTAAGAGTACCTTATTTGCACCGCATCAAAAATTTTAGTATTATTATTTATGATATTAAAATAAGTTAACTGTATCAATAAATAGTGTATATTATCGTTCACTAGGAAAAAAATTACAGTTACTAAATCTTTATTTTTTATATCTTAAAAAAACTTATAAAAACTTTTGAATTTTTGCCATATATCCTATGAGGATGAGTTAATAAGACCATGTATAGATATACTTATATTTCATGAAAAAAATTAATAAAACCCAGGTCCTATGATGGTCCCAGGCGAGTTTGGACTTTCCCCCCCTTGACGTGGAGCCCGGGCTTGTGTGCAGGGATGAAGGAAAGGGCTATGACGGTGGGACTTCGGTCCCGGCAGGTTCCTACCATGCCGTACAAGCCTTCCCCGACCTGCCAGACTAAGAAGAGTGTCCACGGGCGTGCGGGCTTGTTACCCCAGTAGGGGAGCCGCACTAGAGGAAGGAAAACCTCGATAAAAAACACGGGCAGACCCGGCTCGTTAGCCTTGTGTAGGCAGCCGGTCTAGGAGAAGGAATACTCCGAAATTAAACCACTCTTGTAAAATCCATGGGTAATGTCGTCACAAGAGGAGCAAGACTTACCGGCCCAGAGGTTTCGGACTCTCAGGGCCCGGCGGGAGGGTACTATCGTCCCAGGTGTCCTCCTGTCGTCATCCGATGATGGGCTATCCGACGCTTGCCCCGCAGGAGCGTCGAAGGAAGCAGTGACTGCGAAAATGTCCGACCCCATTCCTGTGTCCTTGTGTTCGGGGTTCAGGGTGGTGCGGACATACGCACAGCGTGCGCGGCAACGGTCGTGCGCGACGCAAGAAGAGGAAGGAAAATCACGCGATGCTTCTGGCAAGCGCTCGCGATCGCGCTCTCGGATAAAGCGCGAAGCCTCGCCAGCTGTGGTCATCGACGACTCCGACGCTGATGTGGGAGCTATCTCCCTAGACGAAGACGACGACCGTATACGTCCTAGACCGTCAGAGGGGGCGGATGGCGATTGCTACCCTCCTCCATTGGCGTCACAGCTTCTCCGGACAGGGAAGCGGAGCCGCCCGCCAACTACCGGAAAGTATGTTGGGTTGGCTAAGGCCAAAGAACGCTTGGCAGCGGCCAAGCAGGCGGAGGCGGAGGCCCGCATAGAGTCCGACTTTTTGGACAACACTGCGGGTCTCCGGGCGCTGGGAAATACCCCAGCTGATGCTCCCGCGACCGACCTCCTGGGTCGTGCCATGGAGGCGGCAGACGCGGTGCGCAACGTCGCGACGACATCGTCTCGGCTGAAAGGGACGTACGTCAAATCCCTTAAACTTTCAGCCGAGACAATAACGGACCGTGCATTCTTTAGGTGCACGACACTGCTGCTCCTGCGGCCGAGGAATCCTCGGCCAACGAGGGGTTGATTAAGACGCTCCGCGATAAGTGCGAGACACTTAATCCCGAGAAAGCGGCAATGAAGCGCCAATTGGCGCGTCTCGCCACTCGCCTCGGCGAGTTAGAGAGGGGAGCAGCCCCCTCGAAGAAGAAGAGGGGCGTGGTCTCGCCAATTGGCGCTTCATTGCCGCTTTCTCGCGATTAAGTAAGTGATAAAGATGCGCTCGAGCAATTAGCTGAGCGCATCGAGAAGAAGGTGGAGGAGCGCTTCAGCGCGTTAAGAGGGGAGCTCTTAACACTCCGAGGAAATATTGCTTCCCCTGCGTTGGCTCCTCCACCTTCAAAGGTAGTTGCGGCTTCCAGAGCCGTTCGCTCCCGGAGTTTGGGGCCCGCCCCAGCTCCGGGGCCCTCCGCGCAAGTAGAGGCCACGTGGTCTCAGGTGGTGAGCCGCAAGGCTCACCGGGCGAAGGGGGGGATTGGTGGGACTCTGCCTCGGGGAGCTACCCCCGGGGCTTCTCAGCAGGCTCCTGCTGGTGCCTCGGCTCCCGCAAGAGTCGAGCAGCAGCAGAAGAAGAGAAGGGTCGCCAAGCTAGGACGTCCTCCGGCCAGGGCGGCGGTTCTTCTAACCGTCGACCCTGGCAAAGGCCGCAGCTACGCGGCCGCTATGCGGCGCGCGGTTGCTGCGGTCAATCCGGCGGAGCTCGGAATTACCGGACTCCGCCCAAAGAAGGTGGCAAACGGGAGTCTCCTGTTCGAGATCTCCGGGCCGGAGGGCGGGAGGAAGGCGGCGGCACTTGTGGAGCGGGTGGCTCCCGTCTTTGCGGCGGACGAGGGTGTCCGATTTACCCATCCCATCAAGCACGCGGAAATCCGCGTGCGGGATGTGGTGGAAACCCTCGACGTCGCGGATGTGGCTGCGGCCCTCGCCTTGGCGGGTAATTGCGGGATAGATATACGGACTGATAAGGTCCGTGCAATCCCCTCGGGATTGGGGACGCTCTGAGCGCGACTCCCTATCACCGCTGCCCGGAAGGTAGCGCGCGAGGGGAAGCTCCAGGTGGGGTGGCTCACTCTTCCTGTGAAGCCGTTAAAAGCACGGCGTAAGCAGTGCTTCAAGTGCCTTGCTTACGGCCATTTGGCCGAGCAGTGCACCAGAACAGATGTCAGGGACATCTGCTACCGTTACGGGGAAGGTGACCATCACGCGGCCAAGTGTTCGGCTGAGCCGAAGTGCCAGCCAGCTTTGTGCCAGACTCGGCCAGCCGAGCAACCATCGGATGGGTGGTGCAAAATGCACCCCTATCCCCGTGAAAGGACGGAGGAGAAAGCTTGTGGAAGTCCTTCAAGCCTCGGGAGATGAGGCCGGACCTTCACAGCTTCCTCCGCTCGTAGACGAAGAGGAAGCTGTGAAGTCCCTCTCCGAGCCCGAGGGCCCGGAAGCGGACGAAGAGATGGAGACATCTCCGGAGGTAAAGACAAGGGGTTTCAAGAGGCGCAAGCCTGAGGTTCCCCTTGCCAAACAGACGGCGCAAGGGGCGCCGAGTGTCGGGGGGTCCTCGACAAGAGAACCCCTCTTGAAAAAGAAGTCCTCCGGGGCCAAGGTCTCGGGGGCTTCCGGGAAGCCTGAGCCCAAGTCCTCCAAGCCCACTTAGTGGGTTGGGCTTGGGTCCAACACTTCGGGGCGGGAGGGTGCAAGTCCGGACTCGCACCCTCAGGACCCAGTCCCCTCGGGGGCTGCTTGGTCCGGGTGGGGAGCGCCAATCTTTGGGTTAACCCCCCAGACCTCGGTCTGGAGGGCGGGTACTTGGCCGGGAGTTGGGGGCATATTTTGAAATATGCAACCTTAAAGTAAATTTGTTTATTACCGTTGCTCAATGTTGCTTTTGTTACTAATAATGTTGTTTTAAATTCGTTATATATCATATCGCAAATTGTGGCAATATTGCTGAAATATTTCAGTAATATTACATTTAATAATATAACAGTGCACTATTTATTGCGTAATATTATTACAATATTGCTATAATATTACATTGAAATATATCACAGTAACATATTGTCCCACAAATTGCGGTCATTTTACAGTAAAACATGTACTGTACCAAAATATTGTTAAAATATTGCAGTAACATTACAATGAATTATATGTTCCGTAATATTGTTGTAATAGTACAACAATGTTACAGCAATATATTATTATGTGATATTAATGGGAGTACAAATTAGTTCGGTCCGTTTCCAAAAGATGGCTCCTGCTGTTGTGAATGGTTCATAGTGACATAAGTTTGGCAGTTTCAGAGAGGTTAGACATCTGCTAATAATATTCAGTTTATATCGCTTCGAGTTTTATACAAAAACCTTGATTTTTACTGTGTTTGAAATGTCGAATTTTGTGTTAACCAAGCAGCATTTGCGGAAGGTTTTAATTTTCTGCTTTAATTGAAGAAAAGTGCAGCTGAAGCCCATCAAATGCTTGTCGAAGTTTATGGTGACACTGCTCCAACTGATAAATCATGTAGGAAATGGTTTCGACGTTTCAAAAATAGAGATTTCAGCGTTGAAGACAAGCCTCGCTCTGGACAGCCAAAAAAATTCGAAGACAAAAACTTGGAGGCATTACTCGAAGAAGATCAGAGTTAAACGCAAGAGGAGCTTGCAGAATCATTGGGAGTAACTCAACAAGCTTTTTCTGTACGATTGAGAGCCATGAGAATGATTCAAAACCAAGAAAATTGGGTGCCTTATGAAACCGAGAGACGTTGAAAGGCGATTTTTTACTTGCGAGTTGCTGATTCAACGGCAACAAAGAAAAGGTTTTTTGCATCGGATTGTGACTGAAGATGAGAAGTGGATATTTTACGACAACCCCAAGAAGAAAAAATACCACGCTAAGCCCGGTCAATCGTTGCCATCGACCTCAACATCAACACCACAGCCGAACATTCATGGTTCGAAGATCATGCTCTGTATCTGATGGGACCAAAAGGGTGTTGTTTACTATGAGCTGCTGAAACCTTGCGATTCCATTACAGTCNATCTGTATTGGCTACAATTGNTTCGTTTGAGNCGTGCATTGCNAGAAAAACGGTCAGAATACGAGCAAAGACATGATAAAGTTATTCTTCTTCATGACAACGCTCGGCCTCATGTCGCAAAAGTCGTCAAAAAATATTTGGAAACGCTCAAATGGGATGTTTTACCGCACTCGCCGTATTCTCCAGACATTGCTCCTTCAGATTACTGGTTGTTCCGAAGGATGCAACACGATTTGGCAGGTCACCGGTTCACTTCTTTCGCAGAAATCGAAAATTTGCTCAAAACTTGGATCGCCTCCAAAGTCATTTTTTCGAGATGGAATTCGAAAATTGCCTGAGAGATGGGAAAAAAAGTAGCCAGCGATAGACAATACTTTAATTAATCTGTTCATTCATTTTGTTTTTATATAAATGCATTTTTGAACACAAAAAAACGGACCGAACTAATTTGTACTCTCAATACAGCACAGCTGCAGTAATCCTAGCAAACACAGAATATAACTGCTATATAACTGCTACAGAATATAGAAGTAACAGCATGATATACGTAATATAACAGCTGTTATACTTTAGTAACATTGATGTTATGTAACTTTGTTTTATAAATATAATATAATTATTTTATATATCTATTATATTGCTTGATATTAGCTACTAATGATATTATAACTTTGATATAACATTTCTGTAACTATATAACAATTATATTACTGTGGCGATCCAACCTACACGCCACGACACTTCGATCCAACCTATTCGTCACGACGATTTTGACAGTTCGATCTGTCGAGCTTTAACAGATCGCTGCAAGAAACCAAGTTCAAGTTATTTAAACTTTTAATTAATTGCCACGAGAAAGCATATTTTCTCGCTAATAAATTTTTCTAAAGAAATTATAAAATGTGGCAAAAACCTGGCGAATGCTCTGCTTCGCCCTGTGTAATATTATGTCGTGAAAGTCGCTCCCTCGGATTTATCCCCGGTAAAGCTGACTCGACCGCATAGGATTCTCCTTGCCGATCGGGATCCACGACTTCATCGGCCGCTGTCTCCGACGAGCAAATTAATCTTCGATTTGCCTCGGAGGATTTCGCCAAACAATCCTTCTCCTCGACGAGTTTCCAGACGGTCACCATAAGGATCACCAGAGGGACTCAAAATGCAGCGGCAAGTTCGTCGAGAAGAACACAAGCTGAGACACCGACGTGTCTCATCGAAAGGAAACCAGACAGAGGCCTATTGTTACGACATTGCTTTCCAGACAGAGGAATCCATCTTGGCGACTGAATCTCCCGAACAAGAACATCGGCCAATAAAATTCACGAAAACTCTTCCTTCTATTTCTTTTAAAGAAAAATGTAAAAAATGTTTTATCGTTAAATAAAAATACTAAAATTGTTATAATAAAAAGTGGGGTAACTCCCCACGAGTACATTCTACTTACATATTATATTCATATTATATAACTGCAATATACAATAAGTAGAAAATTACAACTAACATGGATGTTACATGCAACGACCATGTTATATTACTTGTTACATTTGTTTTATTACGACAATGTTGCTGTTATGTATCTATGTTTGCTGGGATATTACGCGCTGTACGAAATATTTCTGTAAATATCAGTCACACAATAATATATTTAAGTGACATGTAAGTAATGCATTTCTGAAATGTTGCAGTAGTATTATAGTGAGCTATATCGCCGGAATATTTCTTAAATGTCGCAGTAAGATACATATATTGCTTTGCAATATATCCGAAATATTGCCGTGTTAGTACAGTAAAATATATCGTCTCGCAATATTTCTCAAAGGTAAGATTACAATGAGATATGTCGTTTTGCAAGATATCTGAAATATCGCTGTAATATTACAGCGAAATATATCACTATGGAATACTGCGGCAATATTTTATTATGATATATAACATTGTAATATTGGGTGCTTTCCAACTACGTACACAGGCGACACTGTGTAACACAGTATCCATTAGTGTGAGAAAGAGCATATCAGTGTTTCACTCACACTAGGTGACACAGTGTTACACAGTGTCGCCTGTGTACGTAGTTGGAAAGCACCCATTGTTGCAATATTATTGCAATATTGCTTTTCAATATGTTGCATTGTAATATTGCTGCAATAATGCTGTAATATCACAATATCATAGTAATATTGTTGCTATATCACGATATTACTGCAATATTGCAGCATTATTACGTGCTATGTGACACTGAGTATCAATATGTTGTAATAAATATCTGATTAGTCAAATATGTGAAAAAATCGGTTTTAGATACAAAGTCAAATATAGAAGGAAGAATAAATATGGATGTATAGTCTACATTAATATATTCTATATTATATATTATAGATTATATATTATAGTCTATATCAGACATGTCTATATCAGATATCCAGCGGTGGAGAGGGAGAAGGTTTCGCCCACGCTTCGGCTCCGGAGCCGGCGTTTGGATCATATGATGTACAGTCGCGGTCACTGAATCGTTTCGTGGACGCGGGGAGCTAGGGATAAGAGTAACGGTATTTTCTAGCAGTAAGTACTGCCAACGGGCGTCGTACTAACTGTGGCAGATCTCGATGAATTGACCAATTACGTTAGTCGATTGTTAATGTGACAAACGTGAATGATCCATTCCGCGAGATTTGGCAAATATTAGAGGCAATACTCTAATATTCAATTCTCATAAGTCAAAAAGTACTTAATGAAAAGAAACTTTATTATAGTGTTTTAGAAAGCTTTTGAGTTAAGCTATAAGAATCTGCAATAAAAAAAATAGGAAGTTCTATTTTAAAAAATCGATGTGACCTGACCTTGGCGGCGCAATCCAAAGTCACAGTAATATAATCAATAAATAGATTTTGTTTAACTATACTACTTTTGTCTGACACACTTTTCTGTAAAACTTATATTTTCTGAGATATTCAGGTGTTTCCGGTACTTTGTTTTTATTCTGTATATTTATTCCGCTATAAACATCCAGCGTAAAGCTTTCACGACCATTGAAATTTTGCGTTAAGTAGTTCTGTATCTTCTTGTCGTTTCCTCTCTTCCTCTTATATATATTTTGCTTATTTATTTTTATACGTGCTTCAACGGTTTCTTCGTTTTCTTCTTCATTTGCGGATACCAGCGGAAAGAGTTGCCTTTAATTGTACGTCATCCCTGGATGCCTTCGCTTGTGTGTGTGTGTGTGTGTATGGTGTCGAGAATGAACTTCATCTTAGTAATGAGTACATGTTTCGTTTTTTACTAATTTCACTCGACTTTCTATTATTATTCTTCCTCTTATATTTGACTTCCGCGTTATAGTTTTGACTAATTTACAACGTATCTAAAACTGACTTTTTCACATATTTTTGACTAATCAGATATTTGCTACAACATATTGACACTCGGTACCATGATTCCTCCCTATTGATAGTTTATTCGCAACAGTTAGTCTTCCGGAATTGTGCTCAGTATAATTGAAGTGCGTTATCTCTGTAGATAATTGCTATTTTACATTTATTGTTTATAATTTTACGTTTATCATTTACAAAGAGTATACTAAATTTACTAACATTAACGATGAACACACTTATACAAACTGAATAAAGATCGAAATGTGTTATAAAATTTGTAATTTTCTGCAACACATTTTCCATTACCACTATTGAACTTAACATTTGCTTTTAAGGTCGAACTAATCCTTAAAAAATTCTAAATAAACTACAATGTTTTCTTCTTATAACGTTTTCGAATATTTTTATTTATATAAAACATTAAACATTATGCAAAACATTAAACATTAACATTATGTAATATTAATAAATAATAAGCAAAACTAACAAGCGTGAAGAGAATTGTAAGATTAGAATGTAACACGCCGGACAAAAGAGTGAATTTCTTATAACGAGAAATCAGACACAAAAGAGTTTCCGAATTCGACACTGTCTCAACCAAACACAATCTGAAACAGACACTTAGCAGTCCTAACCAAGGACTTATACCGGTATTTTACCGATATTTTTGGGTAATGNTATGAAAACCCTTATGCAAACCGAAATACAGATATACCGGTATGACGTCATACCGGTATACGATAATACCGGTATATTTACCCATATTTACCTATATTTACCGATAATTTTTTCGTGATTTTTTAAAAGTAATATCTTAAAACTATAA
>NW_018021962.1:17523-30306 GCF_002006095.1 Pseudomyrmex gracilis
ATACCATTAGTAGGAATACCGAAATAATACCGGTATTTTATTACGGTTTTCGGTAATGTATCGGTTTCGGTACTATAACGGTAACGGTAAGACTCAATTTCGGTACTATATCGGTTTCGGTATACAATCTCTAGTATAATACCGGTATTGAAATCATACCGGTATTAAGTCCCTGGTCCTAACTAGACACAGTTCTAAACACGATGTGAAATAAACACATGCCAGTCTCAGATAAACACAATTCCAATTGGGTACATTGAGCAACAGATATCTGATAGACCCAATCAGACACAACGGCAATCAAACACAAGAAAGAAATTTAAATAAACACAAAGTAGAGCTGTAAAATTATAACCGTAAATTATTACATGTTTAAAACTGTGTTTGACGTGAAAATGTCTTTGTCTGATGAGTAATTGAGATTTGTTTTGAAGAACAACGGGTAAATATTTACAAGAAATCAACTCCTTCAGAAATTGATGACCTTGACATATATTGTCAAGAACACCTCGTTGAGTAACAATCAAAAGATTTTAGCCGTAGCTTGTTGTTTATTAAAAAGGTATTAACAAAAAAACTTTTATAAATAAATTCTTATTTTCTAACACCATGTACATTTTGTTCGTGTTATAAGCGTGTAAGCAAGAGAAGTGACTTTGTCTCTCCCCCTGCATCCCCTCTTGAAAAACCTACGTACATACTTTCGACATAAAGCAACATTTAATCGGAACGTATGCAACAAAGAAATAAGAAAAATTAAGAAACGACTTCCGATTAAATCCCAGAAAACACAAGTACAAACAATTATACAAAATATAACTACTACATAACATGGGAGTAACATGTAATGTAACAGTTGTTACACCTGATTTATATATTGGGATTATATAATCTTCTTTTATTTATGCAATATAACTCTATAATGAAATAATTATATAGCTACTTACTGGCAACATCAAAATAACAACAATATATGTAATGTAACATATTACATGACAAATGTTATGTCTGCGTTACTGTAATATGACAATTTATGTAGATATGATCGAGTGATTTATTGGTGAATAGGATTTAAAGATTTTATATAAAAAAAAGATATGTATGATTTAAAGTATATATTGGTAAAACAAGGATGTGATACCTTCTATAAGAAGTATAGAAAGTGAAGAAAAAAAAAAAGATTTGTGATGTACATTTTATGAACATCGTCAAAGCCCGAAACACGGGCGTTCCTAAGATTGACTGGTCAGTACGGAACCAAACGTCTTGGATCAAAGCCCAAATAGACATTTGAGACGTATAAAATATTTTATTTGTATTATACAAGGTGTATACTACAAATAAAATATTACAATTACTTTAGCATCTCTCGTAGGCAAGTAGAAAGAGTAAAACTGAGTCAAAAAATCTTAGATCATTTTGCTAGATTCGCAATAGTTACCGAGATCATAATTAAGAAAAATCCGCAAATAAGCATGCATCGAGACCCGCGTAAGACTGCCCGGCGTGTTTCGCGCGCTCACGGTGTTGTAGCTCTTCTCACATACGTTGCTATAGGTGAGAAGAGCTACTATAACAGCATATACTTTAACATATACATAATAAAAGGTAGACCGCGCCGAGCTGTCTTACGTGCGTAAGACAGCCTGATGCATGCTTATTCGTGGATCTTTTGTTAATTAAGATCTCGATAACTATTGAACATCTTGCAAAATGGTATAAGACTTGTTGACTCACAAGGGAGGTTAGGCAACCAAGAAATTCAGAAAATTCTGAAACTTTGTGTGCATGTAAAGTAGTTCATCCGTAACACACAACTATTTTTTGTTCGTGCCAAAAAACGGTTTGAGGGTGTGAAATCATCCCTCATATGTAGAGCGGTTTTTTACTTTTCTCAATTAATCTTGAAAAGGATCAGAGATATTAAAAAATAGTTTATACAAATCTTTTATAAAAAAAAGTCCTCTATCTATTTATATTAATATAAGATTATCAGTTGCACTATTTCACTTTTTTACGATAGTAGATATTAGACTATTTTACAAACCACACGATAAATAAGATAAAGATAATATTTTGTCAAGCAAAGATTGAACTATACTAAAATAGTCTAATATAACTTCTATCGTAAAAAAGTGAAATAGTGCAACTGATAATCTTTGACCATCTATTTGGTAAATAAGTTTATATAATCTAGAGATGCCAGTTTCTGTGCTTTGCTAGCATGCGGTAGCATTGGAGGAGATGCGCACCGGGCTACGTATGAGTTGCACCGGTTCATTTTTTTTTTTCCACACAAATTACTTTGACGACGACAATAGTGATCTCTTGTAGTTGTAAATGATACTGGAAATAAAGTGTTTCTTCGGGCATATTTACATTAATCAAAAGACGCGATTATATTAGAGATGTCAGATTCTGCGCTTTGATAGCATGCCGTAGCATTGGAGGGCATGCGCACACAGCGTACTGTATACGGTATACGTCCCCAATTCCTGGTATGGTCTGTGTCATGTGATCAGTGCCTCATTGTTCGGCAGGTGACCAGTGCGTTGGTGAGCCGATTTTGTCCGATTTTTCGGGCCATCACTCGACGGTTCATCCGGACTATGGAGGCACCCCGAACACTTGCGAGATGAATCAGATCGGAGCCCCTATCCTTCTGGCTTACTACGTCTGCATACAATGGTGTACAGAAGTGGCGATGATAACCGTTGTTCATTTTGTGGTGTGTGCAATGTGACCACCTTGACCTGCGGGCAGTGCTTTGCCCGCACGTTCGCAGTGCAAAGTATGAATCGATCGATTTGATGCCCCACGTGCTGGGCAGCCTGCATGGCATTTATGCATGTTTATGCCGATTGTCTCCACTGTCGTGCGGGCGATATTCGCAGGTCCCCAGATTGTTAAATGAGTTGGATTTTGCATCTACCGGAAGTTTATTTTAATTTTCTATGAAATGTTTTATTCAATTTGCATGTACTTGTAATAAATTTTTGAGATGTTATACTGAAATTTTATGTGTTAGTCAATAAGGCAAAGAAAGTAAAATTCAGATATGGCATTCAATTCGTGCGTTAAAATTATTTAAATTTTCCTTATGTCAAAGTCTTTTGATTATGGAAAATTATTGCAAACTATTCTCACGTATAACGTACATGACTACTCCGCACTGTGCTTACGTAAGTGAGTGATATGTGCGTAATACATTACATATACAATATGCACTATAAAAACTGCAATATAAATATGCTCAATGATCTGTCAAGTCACGTTGCACTGCAACATAGAAATATTCAAAAAATAAAAGCATCTATATTTAAAAAATTCTTATCTTTGTCGTAGTATATAATACAAGATAGTTTCTTATATAAAAGATGCTAAAATTAAATTTTAGAAACAACTTATTTCAAAATTGTATTAATGTGCGATTACATAGAGATGTTCCTTTAAATGATAAGAGATGTTACTTTAAAATTAGTTAGGGGGGTATCCGGGGTCTTTCATATGTGAGATGCATATCCAGCATCCCGTATGAATTTAAGAATTGAGATTTCAATTCAAAAAAACACTCACTTGTAAAAATTTACAAGTAAAATTCGTTACATGTGTATATATATATACACGCACAGTTTCCGCACAAATATCTTGCGAATGGCTCGTAAAGTCTTATGTATTTCTTGTTGACAATTTTTTTAAAATTAGTTTTAAAAAATTCTATTAATATATCTTGAAATTATATTAATATAAATAGATAGAGAACGTTTTTCTATAAAATTTTTGTATAAACTATTTTTTAATATCTCTAATCCTTTTCGAGATTAATTGAGAAAAGTGAAAAACCGCTCTACATATGAGGAATGATTTCACACCCTCAAACCGTTTTTTGGCACAAACAAAAAATAGTTGTGTGTTACGGATGAACTACTTTACATGCACACAAAGTTTTAGAATTTTCTGAATTTCTTGGTTGTCTAACTTCCCTTGTCAGTTTTATTCCTTTTACGTGCCTACGAGCGATGTTAAACCAATTCTGGGACACCCTGTATATTATCATACACGTGTGGGCGGGCACTTTCCTCCTCGTAAAAACTTAATTTACCTAATCTATTGTATATGTCACTGCAATAGTAGCGTATATTAAAAAGTACGCTAAAAAAACTATTTTGGGCTTTGACCAAGACGCTTGGTTGTTCCGCACATTGATTAGTCAATCCTAAGAACACCCGTGCTTTGGGCTTTGACGATTTTTTTAATAGTTATTTTACTATTTTATAACAAGTAAAAGAATAATTATATAACAATTTTATTAACAATTAATTAATTTATATCCCAGTTATGTAACAGTTTAATAATCTATATAATTGTTATACAGGTTGAGTCAAAAGTCTGGATTTTCGTAATTCTTGAACAGATTGAAATAGAAAGTTGAAATTTGGAGGAATTTGATAAGATCAGAAAAGCTATTTTTTTCATCAGGATGACACCTACCTTTTACCGTACAATTTCACAACTTTTGTTCATCGAAATTTGTTTCAATCAACCTTTTAAAAACGTAATTGTGAATAATCAGAAAATAACGTGACACCTTATTTTACATTGCATGATATGGCCACGTTATGATGCAGAAAATTGGTGATAAACCGGAATTTCAAAACAAGATTGTTTTCTCAGACAAGGTTATACTTATGTTAGACGGTTCAGTAAAGAGACATAATAGTTGATATTAGAGTGATTCTAATCCGCATTGGATGAGAGAATCTAAAAGCCAATATCCACAAAAACTAAATGGTTAGGCGGGAATAGTTAGACAGCACATAATAGGACCATTTTTCATTGATGGCAGTCTAACAGTACAAAATGAGATCATACCCAAGACAATATTGTATCAACTCTTTGTAACATTTTCGGTACAGATTTTAATTCGGTTTCAGCAGGACGATGCTCCTCCACATTTTGGATTACAAGTGCGGAATATTCTAAACAACACTTTTCCTGAAAGATGAATAGGAAGAAGAGGCGCAATTAACTGCCATCCAGATCATCTGACCTGTCTTTAGACATTTTTTCTGGGGTTACTTGAAAGAGCGAGTGTACAGAATTAAACCTCAAAATCTCAATGACTTGCGATTACGAATTATCGACGAAATGGCATTAATTGCTCCCGAAATATTACAAAACGTTACAACCAGTTTTTACATTCGTTTGGTCCATTGTCAAACTGTAAAGGTCGGCAGTTCGAACACTTACGGTAAACACACATTCACCCACATACCCACTTACTTACACTCGCACACGCACATACACACACACTCACACACCAAACACAAACTCACGCACGCGCGCGTGAAACGAAGAAGGTTTGGAGTCACAAAATACTAAGAAAGTGATGAACCTTAGGCTGCGTTCCGAGTTACGCATGAAGTACATAGACTGCATAAAAAGTCGTTCTGATTTAAACAATGCGAGCATTGAAAGCGCTTTAATAGAGCTGAAAATTGCCTAGATTGTATTAACCGTACTAAATTCTTAGCACTTCTCCCAGCGCATTGACTGTTTCTACTCTGACTTGAGGCAGTTGATGCGTTTGATGCGTTTATGCAGTCTATGCGCGCATTGATTAAATCGGAACGACTAAAACTGTGTTTATGAGGGCAATAATCTTTAACTTATGCCGGAACAGGAGAAGTTTAACTATAAAATTTCAATGCTTCTGTTTATACAAAATTGCCGAATGAACTACTTGTCATCCTACAAGATTAAAAGTGAAACAAATTTTAAGAACATCCTAAGATTATAAGTGAAATAAATGTGGCAAACTCAGATAGAAAATCACACTCACCTGTAAAAAAAATGGGCCACTTAATTAGTAAATGAAAAAGGTCACATCGAGCCAAAAAAAGATATTAATATAAAAATATAATGATTTAATGATCAGCACTTACATATGTAAAAAATACGCAAAATATTTCGACTCTAACTGGAGTCTTCTTCAGTCACAAATAACATTTCAATAATATAAAAATATAAAAAATACGCAATATACATTAAGTCAAGATATAAACAAAGTCAAAGTTTAAAAGCAACGTAGAGGTTTGGTCGTTAATATTAAACATGATGTAATTACCTTGGAGATGACATTCTAAAAGATAAAGTAGAATATTCAATCACCGTTACACATGAAGCAAAATTTAAAATGAACTTACTATGACGCATGATAGTCAAACTCTGAAGGGAAAGATAAGAGGCACGAGAAACATATATGAGTTCTCCCACTCATAGTGGATGTTTTTCACAGTGAGAGACATTCAAAACATTGAAGTAGGAAGTGTCAAGTAATTCTAAGTCGTTAACAGAATTTAAACCGTGTGACTGTTTTTTTATAAAGATCATTTCTGAAATTAGNCTTTTATAATAATGATGTTCATGATCTAGAATCTGGACATTGTCCCAATCAAAAGAATGATTAAGATCTGTTCTATGTTTTGAGATTACTGACAGTTGGGAGGAGGAACGTTTTATGTTATTAAAATGTTCTTTTAGTCTCGTTTTTAAACGCCTCTTAGTCTGTAAACCTCTACGTTGCTTTTACACTTTGACTTCGTTTATATCTTGACTTAATGTATATTGCGTATTTTTTATATTTTTATATTACTGAAATGTTATTTGATGACTGAAGAAGACTCCAGTTAGAGTCGAAATATTTTGCGTATTTTTTACATATGTAAGTGCTAATCATTAAATCATTATATTTTTATATTAATATCTTTTTTTGGCTCGATGTGACCTTTTTTATTTACTAATTTGTTTTTACATTACGAGCATTTCTGTTTAATTTATTACATTTTTCTTTGGGCCACCTAACTTTAGCACTTTTTAACATTTTTCAATAGCAGATAACTCTGCAACAAAACTTTGTTATCTCTCATCGAGATAAACAAAAGCTCAAATTCAAGCTTAACATTCCTCTTAACAACCAAAAAATTAAATTTACAAACAATATTTTACAAAATGGCGGCTATTAAAGATAGACTGTGAAAAACGAGAAAAAAACTGTTGTTTTTAAACTGTTGCATTGGTCAGAGGAATCGATTGTCTGATACAAAATTGTATGAGTTGTAAAACTCATTTCTTTCCAAATAAATCTGTATTTGAAACATTTGTCTACAATTTTTTTAAACAAAGTTATACCGTTTAAAATAAATAAGCAATTTTCTCTTGTAAAATTTGTAATTCAGAAACAAAATATCGTTGGAAAACTTTTTCAAAAACAAACTAAAAGTGTATAAACCCTAATCTTTAACATTTTTTTATTTTACTACGATAAAATGATGTACAAAGAATGTGCGTTTTTTTAATGGAAAAAATTTGTCGTAATTAACATTTGTTTATCACGCATGCGTAGTGTGTGTATACGTGTTGCGCGTGTGTCTGTATGTGTTTAATAATTCGTATTGCCTCTTCTAACATTTAACAATTCATTTACTCGTTGAGAAATAATGTTAATCAAATTTGTTCTTTCTTCTTTTCTATTTCTCTTTAAAACGGTATGTATAACTTTGTCAAAAAAATCGTTAAAAAATGTGGTAATTATGCAGTTTAGCAACTTTTCTCAATTTTGGCTATTTTAATTCGGTTTTTCTTTTAAACGCTTTATTTTGTCAGTCTAATAAAAAATCGATCGGGGGAGCTTGCAAAAATTATGTATAAATTACTTTCCTCTTTTTTTAACTCGAGTTGAAACAAACACAAGTTCAGATCAATTGTTGCAAAAAATTATTATTAATGTTCGCGTTGTAAACGTATAGGCAGGGGGGGGCTGCGCCTCCCTGCACCCTCTACAAAACCTAACCTAACCCTAACCTAAACTCTTCTTTCTGCATTCCCTCTCGCAAAATTTTCACAATGGTTAATCTATGTTACTACAATATCAATAGAAATGAGTAAAAATTTCGCGAGGAGAAATGCAGAAAGAAGAGTTTAGATTAAGGTTAGGTTAAGTTTTGCAGGAGGGGTGCAGGGGGGCGCAGCCCCCTTGCCTATACGCTTACGACGGTAATTGGCAAATTCCGTCTAATTCCATTAGTGCACGCGAATAGGCGAATAGATGAAGGAAAAGTTTTGCCCCACCCTCTCGTCGTGAGGGAACGCGAACAGATAACATTCAATGCAAAATTAGCAAAAGATTTCGGCGTATTTCTCGGAAACTAAGCCCAAACAGTGGTTATATGTAAAAGAAAAAGTAGTTCAAAATCTTGTCTTCTACAACATATTAAAAAATCATCGAGATTGGGAGACTCGTTACATATAATTAAGAAGATTTTCCGAGTTTTACAATTTAAAAAAAAAAAAAAAGAGGAGAATTTTTCTGAGCTCCCCCGACTGATTCCTCATTAGACTGACAAAATAAAGCGTTCTTTAAAAAAACCGAGTTAAAATAGCCAAAATTGAGAAAAGTTGCTAAACTGCATAATAATTAAAAATGTTTTAAATATAGATGTGTTTGGAAATACATGACCTTCAATACTCATACAATTTTGTACCAGACAATCGATTTCTCTGACTAATGCAATAGTTTAAAGACAAATATTTTCTTTTCGTTTTTCACAGTCTATCTTCAATAGCCGCCATTTTGTAAAATATTGTTTGTAACTCAAGTTTAAGTTTTTGGTTGTTAAGAGAAAAGTTTAAGCTTGAAATTGAGCTTTTATTTATTTTGATACGTTAATTTTTTGCGGAGTTATCTGCTACTAAAACCTGTTAAAAAGTTGTGCTAAAGTTAGGTATCCAGTTTTTTGCAGGTGAGTATATGGCAACTTGATAATTTAATAAAATTTATGTTGAAATGCTAACCTAACCTAATCCTAAAATGTTTTTTAAATATAGTATTAGTGTAATATAGAATCACACGCTCTATGTAATCCGTAATTTTTTCATTTGCAATTATTTCTTCACGTAACTTATTTATCATTAATATAAAATACAACATTTGCATGTTACTAGAAATGTCTTCGATATCATTTTCTTTTTCACTATTGTTTGATTCGGAATCATCGCTTTCAACGATTTTATTTAAAAGCGTCACCAAAGATATTACAATGGAATTTATTCATTGGCGTATATTTTTAAAACATATCTCGTATATTTTTAAAACATATAAGCGCGAAGTCAGTCTTTCTATATTTCTGGGAGAGCCAATAAACTTCAAAGGAAACTGAATTTCAAAACTTGGATAGTTATAGTAGTTACGATTACAAACAATGATGCAACGACAATTGCTCGTAACGTGGTCTCAAAAAAGACGTAAAACACACAGGCGCACAGGTGTTACGTCCTGGAGACTCCACGGTCCCCTTTTTCCTGTGACGCGACGCGCCAGCGCATAGCGAACCCTTTTTTTGTAAATAATAAAAAAACAATAAATAACTCGAACGGGTCTCCTATTGTTTGGAAACTTAAACTCCAGACGATAGGAGAGCAAACGGAAATTATATCGGCGCCCGAAAAGATAAACCGCGCCTGGTTAAATAACCAGAAATTTTAGATAACGTGCAAGAAAAATTTATTATTTAAACACTTCGAGCAGCTTTCCAAACAAACCCGGATATCTCCGGGTCATGAAAAACACCGCTTATAAAAATTAGAGCAGCCGGCGCAAATAGAAACTCCGGCGCCACGAGCATTTTTATTATAAGCAACTAGCAAGGGGTCTATGTGGCGTAATCGAAAAAACAACACTCTCCCTTTTCCCTTCTCCGAAAAATCGGACGAGCCGACCAAGGCGAGAGATCGTCGCCGATTGGCGATCACACAAAGTTTACCCGACGACTAATTAACAAATAGAAACCAGCAAGGCCCAACCGAGTTTTCTAATTGGAAGAAACTCGGTGAGCACTCGCTGACTCAAAAGAGTATATAAGACGGGACTCTCGGAGCTGGAGTCAGAAAAACCTGCTGATTTCGCCGGGAGTGCCACAGCAAAGTCGCGACGTGTGAGCATATAAAGTTGCAAGTGCAAGTGCGAGTAGTGCGCCGAGTATCCGCCAGACACCGAAGCCGCACCAGGTTCCGAGCTACCTACCAAGCCGTATAAGCCAAAAGGAAAAAGAAAGTCGCAGCCAGAAATCAACTAAGTAGTAAGTTCACCCACAAATTTTAATCGGAGGTTCCACCACTTGAGAATTCAATTCGAGATTAATACTCGGAACTTATCAGAGACGCATAATCGCCTAGAAGTATCGCGAAAGCATATTATTTTGTTTCTCCGCAACCAACTCCTTTTGACCACTCTCGACGGGAGAGCTGTTCGCGACTCCAATCGTAAATAGCGTCCGACCGAGAAACCAACTCTTGTTTGACCACCCTCGCCGGGAGAGCAGTTCGCAACTCCAGTCGTGAAAAGCGTCCGACCGAGAAGTCAATTTGTTGTTCGATCACTCTCGCCGGGAGAGCAGTTCGCGACTTCAATCGCGAATAGCATCCGGCAGAGAGAGAGAGAGAGAGAGTTAGCCCCCCTTTTTTAGATCACTCTTCTTTGATTAAGTATAATGTCGGCAGAATGAGAAATCAGTTCCGAATATTAACCTCATTCACACTTCCGCTATAAATAATAATTTGCTAAAAGAACCTCCCATTTAAGTGGAACCCCGCCGTTCGCATTTTAACCGCCGGCACTGGCGGCACCGACAAAACAAAAAATTACGTCGAGCGGCAGCGCTCGCGCTAAACGAAGCGGAGCCGACCAGGCCCACCACCGTCACCCCTTCTCAGACATTAGGAAACAACTGCAACGACGACAATAAAATAAGAAACCCCAGCGATACACACACAACTTCATCGCACGCGCACGCACACCCGCTGACACACTCGCACATAGACACCTCTCACCCACAAAATAATAGTAACAATGATCACGCACACGTAGAAACACACACAGACACACATACACACGACGATTCGTGGTATGAAGCTCCCTCCTATTCACCTGTAACCCCCGATCCTCCCGCAGACGCTCAATCTTCCCCTGCTCCTCCCGTGAACAATCCATCGCCTTCACCTCTTCGCTCCCCTTCTCCAACGCATTCCGAGCTTTCTTGTTCCACAGAAAATTCCGCGGATCTGCAATCCGGGCCGACTCCTCTACCTCCTCCTCGTTCTCCTTCCCCTCTACCTTCCACATCCGAGCAAGAACCCGCGGACGATGAATCTTCCGATTCCTCACGATCAACCACTCCACCGCTCGATTCTAAATTCCAACATTTCTTCCGACTAGCCTCCACTTACCGAAAAGCAGATCCAAAAAGAATCCCCTTTGTAATTGATCCTTTAAAAATAGATCCTTCCGACCTCTTCCATTTGATATCCACCCCATCCAGGAAACTCCTCCCTGTCAAATTTCCTTATCTAGATGACATCCGCTTAGTCCTCGTCCACCATTTTTATTCCATATTCCCCCCTAGTTCCGCTAAAATCCATGAGATTGTAGAAATAGATCTAGAATGATTTCTATACCACGAATCGGCGTCTTACACATGCACCCGACACACTTACATTTGTAGAATCCCGCCGGAGGCCCCTCACACACACTCTCGCGACACGCATACACATACATATATATATATTCCCCCTCTCTAGTCTCCGAGCGATGACCCTCCAATTCATTGTAAAATTCGCGACATCACATCCATCCACACAATAACACACCTAAAAATTGTAACAGTAAACACCCTTAAATGAATAAATTAATATCGTACGTATTATAATTTTTTCCTTTTAATTAAGACGACCTCTCATCATCCACATCCTCAATTGATCGCACGGTCTCGTCTTTAGTCCGTAGAGTTAAATCTCTAGACTTAAAAAGAGACCGACGAGCGGGGTCTCATAGGATAGAGTAAGAGCGGCATACGCCGTTGACCTGTCCGTGAGAGCACACAAACTTGCTCGACTCTGCCGCAGCGGGATCGCCAACCTGCTGTGCGGAGAGAGAGAGAAACGACAGCTCTCTGTTACTTCACCATAGCCCGACCGTAACCGTGGGCCAGGACGTAACACTGGAAATCGTTCCGAATTACCAAAGCGCTTCATACGCAGTGACAAAACGGAACGATTTTAAAGCGCTGCACAGCAGTAATGCACTTTATGCGTTTTATGCGTAACTCGGAACGCACCCCTAGAGTCCTGATCTCCGTTGCACGCACGTACGCACGCACGGTTTGATAACCGTCACGTCCTTACCGTAGACCCTGGGTAACGCAAAGAACGGTAACGTAATAAACAAGAAAATGCAAAGTTTTGTTTTATGATCGTCATTTTCAATTAGAGAGTCGTAGCGACTTTTCTCAAAAACTGTTGTTTTCGTCTTTAAAAGTCCTTTCAAATGAGTTCCTATTCGACCTCTCGTGCCATTTAAGATTTTTAAGTTACTCTCGCTCCCTTATCTCAAAGGGATAAAAGGTAGGTGCCATCCTGATCAAAAGATAATTTTTGTGATCCTATCAAATCCCAAATTTCAACTTTCTATTTCAATCCGTTCAAAAGTTACGAGGGTGTATCCAAATTTTTGACTCTCCCTGTATAATCTTTTAGTTACTAATGCAACAGTAATATAACATTTTAATAACATCCCAGCAAACACAGAATATAACTGCTATATAACATAGAAGTAACAGCGTGATATACGTTATATAACAGCTGTTATACTCTATTAACATCAATGTTATGTAATTTTGTTTTATAAATGTAATATAATTATGTTATATATCTATTATATTGTTTGTTATT
>NW_018021963.1:0-1116 GCF_002006095.1 Pseudomyrmex gracilis
TGGACATAGCATACGTATCGACAACTCGCTCGTGGACATCGCTACGTAGTTGCCAATGTGCACCACCCATGGACATGCGCTAGCTTACGGGCCGGAATAATGGTACCCAAAAACTCTTATGGGCCTGGCCGCTCTCAGGCTTCTCTCTGCTTATACAGTATTTGAAAATCAACAATTATTTATAATCACCAATTTTTTATCCAGAAAATATACATATTTTTTATCAAATACAATGTTATTTTCAAATGTAATACTTCTACAAAATTAGATTAACCTAACATAATACACATTTATTTTTATTCTTTCTTCATTTATTCAGAATATGGAATCACAAAAAATGGCGACAAAACAAAGTAAACTAAAGATACCTACAACATTTGTTGACCATAATAAATAACTACAATCATCACTTGGTATTTTATATAAATAAATATACATATATGATTACATCTACATACAACAAAATATTATATGAAAATTTTACAAAACCTTTATAGAAAAAGGAATATTTTATTTTACCACAACAAAACGAAACATAATAACCATATTCTTACTTTTTAACGCAATGTGCATTATTCCTTCTCGTTTTATTGTTTTAATAAAAGTAATTAGCAATTTCTATTCCTCTAATATTTAATCCTTATCCTTATGCCTGATATTTTCTCTATTGTGCTCAGGCCCTTAGGATTTAAGCGACGCGTAGTCATTATCACCGTGGTCAATCGCAACGTGGTCCAAAGTAAATTGAGAGCAATCGCAACGTGGGCAAAAGCAACTCGTGGGCAATTGCAACTTGGGCAAAAACACCTCGTAGGCAATTGCAACGTAGGCAGAAGCTACTCGTGGGCAATCGCAACGTGGATAAATGCAACGTGGGCAATCGCAATGTATGCAAATGCAACTCGTTGTTAATCGCAACGTAGGCAAGAGCAAGTTGTGGGCAATCGCATCGTGGGCATTCGCAACGTCGGCAAAAGCAACGTGGGCAGTAGTGACTGTAGGCAATTGCAACGTGGGTAAAAAACTCCTACTTGTTTAACTATTTGCTTGAACTTGAATAGCTAAGTGTATCTGTCTGGGGCGTGTTCCGTTTGACCACAGTACGATTCGACACCG
>NW_018021963.1:2564-6173 GCF_002006095.1 Pseudomyrmex gracilis
TTTACAAGTAATACTTGTTATAGATGTATACATATATGTATGCACGTTCAAGTTCTTGCTCAACATCCTGGGAATGGCTCGTATCGGCCTTATATTCTTGTATGACATTTTCACGAGCCATAAAATATTATTTAACTTACGCTGGCTGCAATTATAAGCGTTTCGAATTATCAGATCTTCTTCGATATATATATATATATTGCGAAACTAACTCCAAGTGCCTCGGTGGCCTAACAGAGAAGGCAATGGCACGGTAAGCCGGAGATTCCAGGTTCGACTCCTGGCCGAGGAGTTTTTTTCGCAATATTTTAAAAATTAGGTAGGGGGGTATTCGGGGTCTTTTATATGTGAGATGCAAATCCCGCATCCCGTATGAATTTACGAATTAAATTTTCAATTCAAAAAACTTACTTGTAAAAATTTACAAGTAATACTTGTTATAGATGTATACATATATGTATGCACGTTCAAGTTCCTGCTCAACATCCTGGGAATGGCTCGTATCGGCCTTATATTCTTGTATGACATTTTCACGAGGCTTAAAATATTATTTATATATGTCTGGTATTGTTTGTGTGTTGTTTTTTTGTTTAGTCTGTGTGATTGTTCTTAAATTTGTACTTGTGTATCTGTTAATGTATGCTACCTAACCTTTTGTTATTGTGTGTATTTATGTGAATATGTTGCCTGATTGTTTGTGTATATCTCTTGTATATTTGACTTGTTTTTATGTTTGTTTGTTTTTTCCCTTAAGGTTTACAACAAATAATAATAATATTTTTACAGTAACTAACTAACATTACGCATAGGAGCGGACCTTAAGCTAACGATTCTGTCACAGTAATAAAATTGAAATAAAAACAAAAATACAAACTTTAAACGTAAACGCACCTCCCTGGCTACTGATATATGTAATGTTACTTTAAAACTTTTAATGTGTGCTGACATTTAACCGTTATACACAAGATTTTTACCATAAACAAAAGCATTATTATAATTACTTAAAGAATTTTAACAAGTTAAAATAAAAATTGTCTTAATGCCCGTTATTAAAACAAATAAAAGAATAAAATAAAATATAACTTTTATCAGCTCAGGTTGTTTCCGCTGTATCCTCTTGCGGTTGTTCTCCCAAGTCCTCCAGTAGCTGCTCGGTTGTCTTTAGGTGATTATCAGAATAAATGTCAGGTCCTTTCTGGAGGTGCGGTGACAAGGTTAAGTTAGGTTAGGTTGTGACCGGACATTCGGGGATTTTCGACTGTCAATCTGTCGTCGCCTATTTTGACCTTTAAGCAGGAAAGATTAGTAACGTAAATTTTGTTTGTTTCAGACTCACCGCCTTGTAGAAGCCACCGGATGCCACGACACTTGGACCTTCTCGGACACCCTGGACTTCGGATGGATCGATGCTGGACCTTGAGGTAGGTGTTCTTTAAATCAATTCGCACGATTATTAACTGTAACTTACTTATCGTGATTTTATTCACCGCCGAAAGACTAAACATCAAATGAGGTGAGATGACTTCGTTGTTCTGCAACCGCACGGAACGTGTTTGTGACGTGTTCTCGTCAGCGTAGCTTGAGTCATACTGAGTAGGAGAGTTCTCGGCTTCAACAGGAAAACTCGCCTTCCCCCACTGCGCGTGACGCATGCGCATTTTACGACGAAATAAGATATTCTGGAGAAAGTGGACGGGACTCCCGGAGATAGTTACCCACGTCCCTCGGAATCTCCCCTTGACAGATAAGTTCAATTTTCCTTAAATTTTTCGTGAAAAACTGAAATGCCGAATTATTTAAATTTTGGGTGGGATATGTTTACTCAACTTGCAATAAAAATTCCCTAAGCGTTTCATCAATAATTAATCCCAAAATTTTAATGTTTGAAAAAATAAATTAAATGCCTAAATATTCTTTTTTATGTTTCAGGGACGTTCCGGCTTTTATGGGAGACTTCCAGGTAAGTATAATTTTAATAGTACCCGACTTTGTTCAAAATAGTAAGTTTTGATCATGTCAAAAAAAAGTTTTGCGAACTATTAAAATTTTGTACGTTGCGTTGTGACCGGACGGTTAAACTAACCAAAAAAACTTCGGTTGCCACATACTTTTATCTCCAAGCAAGAAGGAATTAACCCCGTGTGTTTACACGTTGCAGGGAACGGACTCACCGTGCTGATGTTCATCCGAACTCTTGGTAACCGCTGGATCCTCCTGGAAGGCCTTCTTTGGTACCAACCACGAACGGGAACAATTAACAGAAGAAAATACTTGGAACAGCACTCAGCCGCAGTCTTTGTTCACCAGGAAACAGGTAAGGTATATAGTACAGTGAAACACTAAGTATACGTTGTGCAATCACCAAAAATATAAGTTTATTAACACTTGTTTTAGAATAACAATGTTTATGTGTTATAGATCTATCAAAGGATAACACGTTGTTTATGTTTGCACTTGCAGATCCCGTGTATTACTCTGTGAGTGAGCGCGGTTGTGTAGCTGCCGGTTTGCTCCTGCTCAACTACGTTATCTGTGACTGGAAGACGTTTTACAGCGTCCGACTTGCTCGGGAGCTCGTTTCCAACTGCCGCGCGACACGCCCGACCTCGCCAAGTTAGATCGCTTTCCCTTCCAGGCGTTTGCGCATGCACAATACACTTCAAGAATAAGCCCATCGAATTATTGCTGAAACTCTGCTAAATCATTTTTCTATTTAAACCACATCTGTTCACACAGTTTTAACCATAATTAACAACTTTACAAGAAGTATTATTTTGAAAATTCCAATTATTGAAAATTCCTACTTGCAAAGTCTCATCAACACTTGAGAAGCTCATCCCCGAAGTCTCTTTGATAATTCACTATTCCTTTTTCTGTTTCAAGCCGAGTCATCGATGGACAAGGACCCCAACCAGGTAAGTGTTAAAAGTTATTAACACATTAATTATTGAAAATATTTGGTGTGGAGCCTCTCCCATCGAAGCTCTTTCACACTACAAAATATCACGCATAATTCTAATCTCGCTTTTCTTTTACAGGTGCTGTCACTTCTTGAGGACCTACCGGATCTAAGGTAAATATACAATTTTAATTATTTGCCAAACCTGCAGTAACGCTTTAACTAACACAGCAAGACACGCTTGCAGAGTATTAACAATAATTGTGTTTTCAGCAGGAGTTAGTCTCCGATGACCCTGACCACAGACAAGGTTAGTATGTCAAAAAGACATTATTGGTAATATTCACACAGACGCTTCTAAAGAAGAATAACGCGTATGCAAAGCATCATCAATAATTACCAACGCAAACCTTTTTTAATTCAGGTCGAATCATCCTTTGGCAACACATCACACTGAAGGTAAGTACGCGAAACGTCACGAATTATGGGAGATATTCTGCCCGATTGTTTTTTATACCAAGATCTTACAGTATACGCAATCCCATCAATAATTACGTTTTTTAAGTTTTTCATCTCGAGCTAGTCCGTTGTCAGGTTTTGCTTTGGACCATGATTAGAACGGGTGATACTCTATTGACCACAGTACGATTCGACACCGCTCGATTCGACACAGATTTATTCGACACCAAATTATTCGACACCGTACGATT
>NW_018021963.1:6588-8201 GCF_002006095.1 Pseudomyrmex gracilis
TTGAATAAATCTGTGTCCAATAATTTTGTGTCCAATAATTTGGTGTCGAATCGATCGGTGTCGAATCGTACTGTGGTCAAACGGAACACGCCCGATTGGATCTGCCCGGCAATTATGTAAATTATTTCCATCCTTCACTTAACATTCCCGAAATCTTCCGCTAGGCTGAATTTTACTAATAATTGAGTCACTCAAGTAAATTAGTTCCAATACCCATAAACGACGTTATGTGTTTAACACTTGTAATTATGAGTCAAACTCCCTGTGTGGATTAAACTACTGATGATCAATAACCTGGGCAAGTCTCACCAATAATTTACAATTTTATTTTATATTAACTTTTCTCTGTTCTGTTTTAGGTAGCTGCCAGACTATCCCGGAGGAGATGGTGTCTAACTCGGATAGATGAAGTTAGTTTCAACGACCCAAGGTAAGTATGATAATTTATCAACTCTAATTATTGTTCCTATTTTGCAGGTCAATTTCCCCTGGAACAATGAGTCAATTAATGCAGATACTCCACTTCCATTTTGGGTTAGTCCTAACAGGTAAGTACCTAGCCCAAGATTACCTTTCCTATTATCGCTGAAACTCAGCCAGATGACGCATAAAGCTAAGCTACATCAATCTCCGAAGTTTCACCAATAATTCAACATGTTAAACCCCAACAAGTGTTCCTGACATTGTTAAATGTCAGTGTTGCGAGTAGACCCGCTCTATATGATTCTCTCTAAATAAAATTAAAACAAAGGACCTTTTAACTTCTGATTTTGTTAACATAAATGTGGGAATTATGCACCCCGGATTCCTAATACCAGAATAATAATGGATATACGTTTAAATATATATATAAGGCTAAATATATTAGTAGTATAAATAAGTTTCCGCCGTTTGACAAAAGATGGTCTCAATAGTATGTTATTGTTAAAATTGTCAGCTGTAAAACGTCATATCGTAGGATTGGACATCTGCTAACAACATAACCTTGAAATATTAGCGATTTTGTATCAGCATTATATATCTTTTTTTGTGCGAAAATGTCGAGTTTTGAGCCAAATAAACGTCATTTGCGGGAGCTTTTGATTTACTTCTTTAATTTAAAGAAATCTGCAGCTGAGGCGCATCGATTGCTTGTAGAAGCATATGGTGAGGCTGCCTTAAATAAAAGAAGTTGCCGTGAGTGGTTTCAAAAGTTTAAGAACGGTGAATTTGACGTCGAAGACAAAGAACGTAGCGGAANGCCAAAAGTGTACGAAGACGCGGAATTGGAATCATTATTGGATGAAGATTCGTGCCAAANGCAAGAAACACTTGCACTTACATTAGGAGTGACTCAACCAGCAATTTTACATCGCTTAAAATTATTAGGAATGATTCAAAAGCAAGGAATTGGGTTCCATATGAAATGACACCGAGAAACGTTGAACGCCGATTTTTCACATGTGAAATGCTGCTTGCCAGGCATAAACAAAAGGGTTTTTTGCATTGTATAGTTACTGGTGATGAAAAATGGATTCATTATGATAACCCAAAGAAGAAAAAATCTTGGNGACCACCTGGCCATGCTTCAACATCAACAGCCAAGCCGAGCATTCATGGAAAAAAGCTCATGT
>NW_018021963.1:8591-12240 GCF_002006095.1 Pseudomyrmex gracilis
ATGAAGCGTTTTTTCGACGAGGTATCCGTATGCTACCAGAAAGATGGGAAAAGGTAGTGGCTAGCGATGGACAATACTTCGAATAAAACATTATGTACCGTTCTTTCACAATAAATGCCCAATTTTTGATAAAAAACGGCGGAAACTTATTAATACTCCTAATAAATTTGCATATAGGTATAATAAACATACGGTATCCGCTCTCAAATAAAAGAAAACTATCATTATCGATTAGTCTTATATTGGTTTGAGTGCTCTTATTTCACCATTCCTGGTCACTTTCGGTGGTTGCCGGCTATTGCGCTGACTCCTTGGCATCCGATGCCTCCTCCTGCGCTAAAACTGGAGCGTCCAAGCCCGTCGGTTGCAGCGTGTCCTTATTCTTTCCCCAGAATTCTTTTACAGTGTTTGTATCAATAATTGATTCATTATTTTTTTGTTGCGGGAAAAAGACTTTTAATGCGGGAAGACCCGTTGTGTCATAGTTTGACCATGAGCAAATCTAAGATAAAAGTACTTAGTTCAATTTGATCTTTTTTATTTACAATCACTCTTCTCGCGCGATCACAGATGTTCTGCCATTCAATGTACGTGAGTTTTGTACTTTTTGTAGACCTCACTGGGCACTGATCCTAGATGCTAATTTAATGTTTGACTTATTGAACATTTTATATTTGCCGGCTTTGTTATACCACTATCAGTTACAGTTGCAAATATTTTCAATAATTGCTTATTTAAATTTTCCCTTTGTTAACTCACGTACTTAAATTTCAGAGGTGCGGGTTGACTCTTTACGCACGAGTCACCCTAAAATAAAATAAAAGGTGCTTGTTTTGATTAAATTACAATAAAATCAATAATACTGATAAACTAAAATATGGGTTTTATGCACCCCGAGTATATCTGGCCGCGGGTCCTCTAACTATATATATTTAAATACGAATAAAATATGTTTGCCGCCAGATCCTCGCTCTTACAATAAAATTATATCATTTTAATCGGTTCTTTTCCCCGATATTTCCTCAGTCTTTGGAGAGAGAACTCTTTTTCCTGTTACGCCTAGATTCTTTATCCGACGACTTCTCCCTCCTTTTGTTTGTCTCTGCCAATCTTTGTTCGAAGTCAGCGAGGCGAGCCGCCATTGACGAGACCGCCTAGTCGAACAGGCGGTCAGTTTCGGAGCCAGGCTCACAAAACCGTCATCCTGACGAGGAAGTTGCATCCGCTGAGGTGGGAATAGGGCCCCCGGATGGCTCCGGTTGTAAGGTTGTGACCAGGGTCAAGTACGTATTTGATCGGGTACTCACGGAAATTTATGTTGCCAGTTATATTAACCTCTAAATAACAAGAGGTTTGCTGTTCTAGGTTTCACGGATGGACGCTGAGAAACTCCAGGAATATGTGTGTAATATTCCGTTTCTTAGGCACGGGATAGCTCGTCGGGATTAGGGAGCAGGAAAAAGAAAATACTCGACACAGTCTTCGGTTTTTGTGAATAGAAAAACAAAATATATTTTAATCAAAACAAAAAAAAATAACAAAGTTGTCTACAAAACAAGAGAAAAAGAATAAAAAGTCCGCAATAAGGGTTTATGCAAATTGCAAGTACAAAGTGGACAAAACAAAATGATAGGCAGTATGTGGCACGTGTGTATATATTTACAAAAAAAGTTCCGAATTCTTTGAAACCAATGCGGTAATGGTTTTTTTATTCGGCGACAGATAGCGACGCACTTTAAGGAAGTTGTTCGAGTTTCTGCCCGTCGCTCGCGGTTCGATGTATGTTTACCGGTATTTAAATGCCGGGTGCAATATGTCCTAGGTCAGTGACTTCGCCGGTTCACGCGATCGTGATACAAGCCGTGCCGCAACCATTTTATCCGCGGATATTTGTTGCCAAGTCGCTCGGTTGAGAGACTACACCTCCCGAGGGTGCAGAGACGTCCGATTTTTCGCCGAGTCACTCGGTAGGGAGAGCTCTTCTCCGCGGGATCGGATGCGCGGGTAGGATTGTCCGCTCGCCAAGACGCTCGGCAGAGAAGGGCCTCCTCGGAGTGGAGCGGGATAATTGCCGAGTCGCTCGGCAGGAAGAGTTTCATTTCCCCGGAACCACATGGAGGCACGGGAAATTCCGTTCGCCGAGACGCTTGGCAGAGAGGAAATTTCTCCCCGGAACGGAACGGGATCAGCCTAGGATCGGTTCGCCAAGTCGCTCGGCAGAGAGAGAGTTTCTCTCCCGGACAAGGAACGGACGTACGGTCGGGATCTCAGCAGCTACCGAGTTGCTCGGTTGAGGTGTTCCCTCGCGAATCTCCTGACTTTGAGATCGGAGATGATCTGCCTCAGACGGCCCCTTTTTGTACCGGGGATGCTGCTCCTGAAATCGGCGTCGCTGTCAGAGAGGGTCCCCTGCTCCGTACGACGGGGCTTGAACGGCGCGGGGATTATAGATTGAATTCGGTGGCGCGGTGAGGTGCGCAGTGCGGGACGTCGGTAGGTTCCTTTGTGGTGGGGTTTGCGCGGAGCGGGCCGTGAGTATTGTATCGTGGCGCGGTAGGGCGCGCGGTGCGGGGAGGTCGTGCTGTTTTGAGGAGCGGTGCGGTGCGCGGAGTGGTAGGTCGCGCGACTTATGTTGTGCGTATTCTTTTAGCGCCGAGCGCCGCGTTCTATTTTTCTGTTACTTCTACCGAGACTGCTGGTCGGTCTTGGCGGTAACAATGCGATATTATGCATTGTTACATGTGGATTGACAGGCTGGAAGACACATACAACTCACGACACTCAGGTAATTATAATAGTAATATAATAGTATATTTATATTGTTCAACACTTTACAGTATGTCTACAATGTTTGCACATTACAATAAAACAAATTATTATTCAAACGTTTTTTAAGCTCGTAGAAACTTTGATTTTGTCGCGCTCTGTTACGCACGTCCGTTCAGCACGACAGTTTCTTTAAGACTCCCGATACGGCGCAGCGCGCTTTCTTCCTCGCGCGGAAACTTCCTACGCGCACGCGAAGTAGTCCTCCCTTACGACTAGATATCTCTGCAGGACCTCAGTCTTAAGGGGCAATTTTTGGTGTGTATGTTCCTCGTGTGTGTGGTAGATGTTTGGTGTATAAATGTAGTTTTAATATGCATGTCTGTGTGTACGTGGTATGTAACGAAAAAGTGTTTTAAGAGTTTTTATGTCCATGTATATTATGTGTGTGTGTGCAGAATATGAATGCAGTATAAGTGGTCTCTTAAGAGGGTACTGGAGCGAGATCCGAAGTCCGCACTGAGGTCTCTGCCCGGGAAGTGGCGCCCTCAAGTGGTTGAGTTAGTCTGTCCTTCTTTTAAAGTGAGACGGCCTAATCGCGCTGTCTCGCGTCACCGGTCTTTCGTCGCAAGGCTCGAGCCGGCCAGGACCGAAAACACTGAAGTGGTGGGGATACGCACACAAGCGAGAACCGCCGTCCGTGTGCGCTCGTGGAAAAGTGCAGACATACTATGTTCCGTCTTCTCTCCACCAAACCGAGCTATAAGGCGAGACACGAGGCACGTTATACGCTTGTTGCGTATGACGTGAAATGCTTTTTCAGGATTTACAGTCTTGAGAAAAAAAGTACATAATATTGTTCATAATAACTCATCTCAAGATG
>NW_018021963.1:13258-21621 GCF_002006095.1 Pseudomyrmex gracilis
AAAGAAATAGAAAGTTTTAGAAAATTCTGTTAATGTGCATTTATTTTTCTGAAAAGTACCGCACTACGATCGCAGTATTATACAGAACACCATACATTTGTTATTACGTACATATGTTTACATAGAAGTTATAATAACTTTTTATTTAATTTATATATATTACTATTAAAAAAATATCAATTGAATGTCATCAAAAATTTTATATTGCAAAAAATCCGCTCATGGGAATTATAAGAAGCGAGTAATTAGGAGTATTACTTATATGGTTTCCACTAGAGATCCGTACATAAAAGGTTTGGTTTCTTTCCACCTTTCAGGACTGTACTAGTTCTGAACTAAAACAAGAAAATGCATATAAGTTTGTTTTTTTCCATACACTGGCTGCAATAGTTCACAGTCTATGAGCTATAACACAAAATGACATAGTTGCATATGTGTAGCATAACACTATATGGATCAAAGAGCGTCTTGCAATAAGTCGCCATATTGATTTACATAAAATCACGCTAGACGCTCATTGGTTTATATAGGTTTATGCTATGCATATGCACTCTATGTTATTTTATGTATTATAGCCCTTAATGGTCCATATGGACGCAAATAAGCAAAACAGTAATAACCCACAAAAACCACCAATCACGTAAGTCGATTAGCTAATGTGACAAACGTGAATGGTCAATTCCGCGAGATCAGCGGCCTGCGACCTGCGTCTGCGTCTTATGCAAAATGACCTTACTGGAAATGCTCAAATCGCACGATTCTTGCGACTCGCAACACTGCGATTGTGCGATTTATTTTTTGTGATCAATGTAGAACGAGCTTAAACTGACTATAGTCTGTTCAATGAGAGAAGAGAAGCCTCATGCCTATAGTAGAAGAAAAGCAGAAAAAGAAGAAATAGCGATGATCGTACTCTTATCCGCACAACCCGCTGACAGCTTTACAAGCAGTAAAGTGGAAAGCTTAAGCCCGTTCTACATTAATCGCAAGCGCAAACGCAAGGGATAGATCTCGTAGAATTGACCAATCACGCTAGTCAAGTGGATGATTTCAGCAATACGATTAGTCAGTTCTACCAAACTTGTTCCTTGCGTTTCCGCTTGCGATCAATGTAGAACAGGCTTTACTGGTAAGAGATACACGCGAAACAGAAAAGTTTCTGTCCGTTTAGATTCTCATCTCTCATTGTACAGACTATCACAGTAAAGTGATTTGGATTTCTTAATGCGCTCGCAAGAAGAACGCGGTAACCAAGAAGCAATTTTGCTTTTATGAAAAATATGCTGCTTTTTCATGAAAAAATAAAATGGTAATTGGCTACCGCATTGCGCGGAAAGGCCATTCTACATAAACCACAGTCCAGCTGATTTTGTGCGCATACGGTTACATTTTGTAAAACATGCGTATCACGGTGGACGTGTATTTTCATATTACCTATGTATCACTGTTGATGTTGTTTTATTTTTATATTGTGAATAAAATCTATGTTTTAAAGTATAAAAAATTGGAACACTTTTTTTGATTAGTAAAGTAAGTATCATGCGTCTTTGACTACAAAGGTGTATTTATTACACTCATATTGTTAGAAGCACATAGTTTTTGTAGATTTGTTAGTCAATAGTATATGCGATGCGACTATCTGATCTAAATATATACAACTCAAAAGTCATAAATGAGGAATATATAAGGCCTTACGAGTCATTCAGAATGTTTGTGCGGAAACTATGCGTGTACATATATATATATACATGTAACAAATTTTACTTGTAAATTTTTACAAGTACGTGCCATGGCACGGAAAGCCGGAGATTCCAGGTTCGAATCCTGGCCGAGGAGTTTTTTTGGCAATATTTTAAAATTAGTTAGGAGGGTATTCGGGGTTTTTCATATGTGAGATGCAAATCTAGCATCCCGTATGAATTTAAGAAATGAGATTTTAATTCAAAAAAACACTTACATGTAAAACTTTACAAGTAGAATTTGTTACTTTTGTATATATATATATATATATATATATATATATATATTGCGACGTTTGATGTTTAACATACACTAGACATACATATCTCCTCCGCAAACGGAGATTACTTCCCGGGACTTAGGTGAGCGTTCGCGAGAGGACAACGTCTAATCACTGGCAGGACAGAAAAGATGGCCCGGAACGAGCACCGCCTGGTCGAGTCGACGAATACTTGGGTGTAGTTTTGGGCGCCAAACGCGGAGTCGCGTCAAAAATCAGCGTCACTCGGCACGACGGGCCGACTAGCTCTTTTGGGAACGGAGAGGGGCGGGGTTTAGCAAAAATTCGGAATACAGGCTGTCCCTTAACCTCGCGATAGGAAGCTCAGATAAAAGAAAGAGAGTTGTACTTAATCGGCACGAATTAACAATTAATTGACAGTTTATTACGCGTGTAGAAAGGCAGAAATAATATAAAAAAAATAATATATGAAATAGTAGAAAGAAAAGATTGGTTACAAAATGATATAAAAGCAAAGATAACAAGAGTGATAATAAAGAAAGAATATATAAGAAATATAAAACAGAGAGATGAATAAGCTACGGCGGTATCATCCGAAAAAAATACAAACAAAAAGAAGACCCGGAGTCCACGACAACTTACAGCAATTTATAAACCGTGTCACGCGAGTTAACGAGACAAATTAATGAATTGAAACGACACGGCAAAAGCACAGGACGCAATACGGTACTCGAGGATTCCAGCCGAAAGATAACAAGCGCAAGCATTAGAATATAGCAATCGCGGGGCGCAAAGCTAGAGGCAGGCTAAACAGCTAGAGAGTGCAAGCAGATGTGCAGCGCAAACACTAAGCCGCAATAAAATAGCGTGCAGTCGCCTTTTCACAGGCCGTGGATCAACCCGGACTTACTTGTTACGCTGAAGATCGCAATTTGGTCGACTGGCTCACTCTGCCACGCAGCTTTCGCCGGTTTCGTGTCGCTAGGCCCAAAAGATTATGTCGAGCCGATTTCTCAATCTACGCGCATGCACTCGGAAGAAAATACTTGCGATACAGAGCGAAGGAGGTGCGACGTCGGAGTAGCTTTTCCCGTTTGTTTGTCACAAAATGATTGGCACCGCTCTTTATCTTGGCGTCAGGAAAATTGGCAACACGATACGTTACTCGACCGCGAATAATCCCGGACAACTTATACGCTCGAAAAGCGACACGCATTCACCGTACGCTCGCTAATAGTTCGGCGATAATTGTCCTGAAAATTCACCATCCGAAACTGTCGTTAATCCGCACGGTAATTCGGCACAATACTCCTTACCGATCACTACAGTTTCCGACTCGCACACACCTTACTCTAGCCGATCGCACGAGAAAAATCCGATTTTGTTCTGACAATTTCTTACCGCGGCGGCTGATTGCCGTCGGTAGCCGAGATCCGATGGTACGCAAGCGATACGTCTCGATAATTACACGCACACGAATACGTTTGCTAGACACACAAAACAAAAAACAAAAAAAAAGAAAAAGACGGACATAAATAACGCGAAGAAGCTACTTGGCGCCGGATCGCCACTCCAGGGCTTGACTTAGGTTCGCGAAATTACAATAAAACATGCACTTAACCTACGAATCTACCACTACGGCCACGAAGCTCCGTGAAGCCCGATTCTGGCCGCTGTTGAAAAAACAATCGTGAACACGGCCAAGGATACGTCCTTGCCGTCACAAACAAAACGCGAAAGCAAGCGACCAGCCTCGACACGAGGCCTGTGCAACGCGGATTCGTGGCTAACAAAACTACAACGGGCACCTCACCGTCGCTGGTTGCTCTCCGGCATGTCCTGGTCTTCTCCGTCTGGACTGATTCGTTCAGCTCTCTTGGACTCTGCCGGGGTCACCCTCTCGACAAAATCACTTTGCCTCGAATCTTAACTCGCGGCACGGCAGACTATCTCGACGGCACGGAAGATTCGCGTACGTACGGGAGCCCGAAAATATGCGTGTGTCTCGCACAGCTGTTCGCGACCAAGAGCAAGAAGATTTCGTTCGATAAGCGATCAATACCCCGAGTAGCGCTAAGGTCGCGTGGGGTAGGTCGCGAGGCCAATCAGGTCGCAGGATTAGCGGCGCGGCTTGCACGCTTGCTTGCAGGCGGCAGGATCAGCGGGCCGCAAAATTTGAACGCTCGCAGTGTCTATAACTAGTTTACAGCAGCATAAGTAAAGCAGCAAGCAGCGGGGCGGGATAGCAATCCAGGGAATGCAGCAATGAGATAAGCAGCGGGTCCTTGAAACCCTGCAGCAGGATGGCAGGAACACCGCACGTCTCAGCGTAGGCCGGCTCGTTGATGGTTTGTTCCGCCGTTCCGCCTGTTCCGCTAGGCTAAAGCGCCGAGGTTCCGCTGTGGCCTCTGTCTGCATTCACCTACCCTGGCTCTTCACGTTACCGGGAAGTGAGACTTCGCGCCTTAGTTTCTCTCTCTCTCTTTCTCTCTCGTTCGGGCACCGCCGTTGTCCTTGACAAAAAGTCCTTCGATGTTTTCATGACGGTGAAGCGCCGTAATTACATATAATACAAAAAGTAAAAATAAAAGACTATTTCAAGCAGATTTATGCAAGCCCTGGAGGATTTTGGCGCTCGTTTTTCAGCTCGTTTTCCCGAGCTCCCGCGAAATCTTTTAACTTTTGTGACGGGGAAAGAGCGGCGCGAATACCACGTCACAATATATATATATATATATATATATATATGTACACGCACAGTTTCCGCACGAACGTTTTGCGAATGGCTCGTAAGGCCTTTTATATTTTTTGTTGACAATTTCAACGAGTTTTAAGTTTTAAGTGTTTAGAAGTCATAAATATTTTTAAAAATATATGTAACATTATTGTTTCTAATAACTACAACATTATAAAATCATTAATTATACGGTATATGCAAATCAACAATTATTTATAATCAACAATATTTTATACAGAAGATATACATATATTTTACTAAATACAACGTTATTTTTGGATGTAAAAATTCTACAAAATTAGATTAACCTAACTTAATACACATTAATTTTTATTCTTTCTTTATTTACTCAGCATATGCAATCGCAAAAAATGGCGACAAAACAACGGAAACCAAACAACGGAAACCAAACTATTCAATATTTCTTGACCATAATAACTACCTACAATCAACACTTGACATTTTATATAACTAAATGTACATATATGATTACATCTACAAACAACAAAATAGTATATGAAAAACTTTAAAAGACCATTCTAGGTAAAGAATATTTTATTTTACGTAGGCAAAAGCAACTCGTGGGCAATCGCAACGTAGGCAATTGCAACGTGGGCAATCGCAACGTGGGCAATTGCAATGTGGGCAATTGCAATGTGGGCAAAAGCAACGTGGGCAATTGTAACTGTGAGCAATCGCAACGTGGGCAAACAAGAAGCTTTCGTCGTTGGCGAGCTCGAGTCAGCCTTTTGAGCTATCGACCTGGGGTTCGGGTGTCCTCCCGAGTCAACACCTCGGGAGGAAAGATCGGTGATCCCGAGTCAATTCCTCGGAGATTGGAATAGATGATTTATGAGTCAGCACCTCGGAGTGGTCGTCGGTTTCGAGTCAGCACTTCGGAAACCTAGGAGTTTTTTCCGAGTCAACACCTCGGAGAGCGGGATAGGAAAGGAATGGTGCTTTGAGCAGAAATGCAAACTTTGGCCGGCTAACAACAAAAATACCGAGGTGGTAGGGGCACGCACTCAAGCGAGAACTTATGGTATGCGTGTCCCCACTACCTCGATGTTCTTGTTGCTAGCCGGCCAGAGTTTGCTACTTTGGCTCTAAGCCGGTTTCGCCCGCCTTATATACGCGGCGGCGGCCCGAGCTCGGTCCGAGGGGCGGCGTGCGTTGCGCGCATGTCCGCGAATGGAGTTCTGCGCCGGCGCGGTGCTGTTTGCGGTTGCGGCGCGCTTGATTTCCCTAGACGTAGGGTGCGTTCTCATAATTCGCGGTGAATGCAAACGATGCAGCACTTTTGGTGTTGCTGTGCGGATTAATGATAACGCTTAATAGATTCGTTTTACAATAGTAGTTTAATAATGGTAATAGTAATAACAGAATAAAGAAAAGATGTTAGAAGAATATATATATATATATATATATTGTGACGTGGTAGTCGCGCCGCTCCTCCCTCGCCACAAAAAGCTCTCATGATCGCGGGAGTCCGGAGGTGCGAACCGTCGGAGACGCGCCAAGATCCTCCAGGGCTTGCTTGCGTGCGTTAGATTTAGTTGCTTATTTGTATTATTTTTTTGTATGCTCTTGGCGCCTCACCACATCGAGAACACACTACTGGAGGAGATATCAGGAACCAACGATTCTGGGTAAAGGCGAGAGTAAACGAGAGAGAAGGGTGTGCGTGGAGTTGCAGCTAGGCACTCGCACGACGACCAGAGGGGTGAGTCTCCGGAAATCAACGGCGAGAAAGATGACAACGCGAAGGACAGCGAACCTTGGCGCTGAGAAGCCGAGAAAGCGAGGCGAACACCCGACGGGGGAAACAGCTTTAACTTTCCCTTTCACCTCGGAAAGGCCTGCTGCACACCTCCGCTGCTAACCTGCAACTACGACCCTGCTAAGCTACTGCATGCTGCATCGCTAGTGCATTTGCGGAATTCTGCGCTCGCTCATATCCGCTGCTTACATTTTCGCCAGTAAGGGCCCGATACTCGATTCGAATTTCGCGGCCGCGAGTCCTGTCGCCGAGCGCGAGCATCGCGTCGCATGTAGCGCCCCTCGCGACCTGATTGGTCGCCGCGATCTACCCTACGCGATCCTAGCGCGCTCAAACGCATCGACCCCGAATCGATCTCGATCCTCGCTTTCTTGGTCGCAATCTACCGAACCGGACGGACGCACCGACGACACTCCCGACGATCGATTGATCAAGAAGCCTTTTCCAATCTATTGAGTGAGATGGACCAGGACAACGACGTACGGTGATGTGTCCTCGTTACTTTGTGAGCCACGAATCCGCGTTACTCGAGTCTCGTGTCGAGGCTAGTTGCTGAATTTCGCGTTTGGATACCGGCAAGGACATAACCTTCGCCATAGTTTTGGGATTTTCGGCAGCGGCTAGAATCGGATTCCACGGGGCTTCGTGGTGATAATTCGTAGGTTTAAGTGCGTGTCGCGTAATTACTCTGTTGAGTAGCTCAAGCCCTGGAGTTCCGGTAAAGCGCCAAGCAGCATTTTCGTATTCCCTTGCGTTTTGCGTGTACAAGTAAGTGTATCGTTTGTTTGGTGTATCGTTTCGCTACCGCTATATTTCGTACCGGGTATCGTACCGATCCGCGTACCGAATACCGTACCGAATATCGTATTTCGAAACTAACGCTATCGTAACGTGTCGCATCCTGCCGACTGATCACCGCTTATAGATTATCTGCTGCTGCATCAATCTTTTGCGCTATTCTACCGTACCGCTATCGCGTTTTCTATAGCATTTTGGTGTGGATTTCCCGAGTGATCTGCCAAGAGCGAGGGGTGAGCGATTCGGAAGAGCTATACTAAAAGAATTTCGGACTGTTATCGTACCGAATCTAAGAGATCTACCGTACCGTACTAGAGGATCTCGCGGATCGAGGAGCGCCTAGCTCTTGTTCCGGGGAACAAGCTCTTCCGAAATCGTGAGCGCTTTGCTCGGGTGTGTTCATTGGCACGTGCATGCTGCGTGATTTTTGATTGCTTACGTGCACGGTGACCGGGGACGGGAATTCGGCGAGAGCTTTGTGCCGTGTCCGGCGCCAGCCTTACCAACCCCTGCGAAATCAAGTAAGTCCTTCGGCATTGATATTACGCCTGGTGGCCTGTCTAGTGATAAGCGCATGATTTAGCTAGATTAATCGACCCCGCCGCTTTGCAGCTTCAGGAAGGCTTTGGTTAACTCGCTTGTGTCTTTGCTTATCATAACGCCTGGTAGTGTATAGCGTATGTGAAGTCAGCGCGACGACGTAGCGTCCTCGATATCCCGAGTAAATATACGAAATCGGTCTTGCGATAGATCACGCTTCCGCTGGAAGTGTTTGTTAATTGTCTCTACTTGTCTATTTTCTTTTTCTTTATTGTTTTTTGTAATTACTGCCGCCGCGACAAAGCGATCTCGCCGTATCCTACCGGTGAACGTTATTTTGTAATTTTTTTGTTATTTTCGCTAAGTTGTCTCTCATTCCGCGGCATTATAATAAATTGCTTATTTCTTTCTCTCTATCTGCAGTGTGGTTGATTACGACTCTAATCCGAGATTCGTTCGGGACAGCCCTGTTTATTTATCATCCGACCCACCCCCTCTCCGTTTCAAATAGAGCTAGTCGGCCCATT
>NW_018021963.1:23704-30292 GCF_002006095.1 Pseudomyrmex gracilis
GAATCGTACGGTGTCGAATAATTTGGTGTCGAATCGTACGGTGTCGAATAAATCTGTGTCCAATAATTTGGTGTCGAATCGATCGGTGTTGAATCGTACTGTGGTCAAACGGAACACGCCCACCGGTAACTAGCACGGCCGTTGTTAGGACCGTTGGGCCTGCTGAATCAGCGCGATCAATCTACTATAAATCGATCGCGCGGATGAAGCAGGGCAGAGTCTGTGAACCGACGGCTAGCTCACTGTGTGGCTCCGCAAGCCGGAGAGGTTACCGCAGTGAGAAACATCCGTGTAAGGAACATTGTAAGGAACAGGAGCAATAAAGGATATTTTAATAAGTTCAAGTATAGAACTTATTCTTCTCACCATCCAACCTCCTCGACATCCAACATAATAATATCGTCTAGATAGACAAACACGTGTGGCTCAAGTTCAGGTCCGAGGATGGTATCAAGCAGTCGTTGGAATGTGGCTGGTGCGGAATGCAGCCGGAAGGGCATTACCCTGAACTGCATGAGGCCGCGGCCTGGAACGGTGAATGCGGTTATTGGTCGGCTTTCGGGAGCGAGGGGTACCTGCCAATACCCGTTCCTGAGGTCTATTGTTGACAAGTACCTAGCGCCACGGAGCTTATCCAGTGTGGCCTCTACTTGAGGCAATGGATGGAGGCATCTTTCTCGGTGACCTCGTTTACCTTCCGAAAGTCTACAAAATCGCGGACGGCCGTCTTTCTTTCTCGCGATGACTACTGGCGAGTTCCACGGGTTGGTAGACAGTTCTATAACCCCGGCGCGTTTCATTTCCTCGACCTCTTTATCGATTATTGCTTGCATGGCAGAGTTTCACGGGCGGTATCTTTGCTTGATCGGCACGGATGTTTTCAACCGGATACGGTGCTCGGTAACGGTATCAAACTATGGCAGTTCGACGGCTAGAAATTTTCGGAATCGCTCGGTTTCGTCATCGAGAGTGGTGGCGCACCCGCAAGAGTCGGGTTTTTGGCGCTTCCGCTGTGCTGGAATGCCAATACTTAGTTCCGCCATTAAGTCCACCCCGATTAATATGTCCACCGTCAGATCGGGCATTATGCCAAATAGCTGCACAGTCTGGATCTGCCCGATCTGCATTGGTACGTTGTATCATTCGTGGATCGATGTTTCGGCGCCATTGGCCAAACGGATTGGCATGGCTACGTCCTGGGCGCGGTAATGGTATACTTGGAGAGGAGCCCTCTTCAAAGAGCGCCCTGGGACGGTCATCTCCCCCTCTAGATAGCTTCGCCTCTACAATGAGACCTGGGTAGGAGTGTAGGGATACCGTCTACGTGCACGAGAGCGCGTTATCCAGGGAATACAGTCCTCTGAGAAAAGAGATGCTATCGGACCAATGCATCTGTGCATATTCGTGTGCGTATGCAAAAGGACCGACGCACAGTGGGCGAAAATTAGACAAAATTGATAAAAATCGATTTTTGACATTTGTTAAAATGGATAAAATCAAGTATTTTCCAGCTTTAAGAATGTCCTGAAGTTGATAAAAACTAAATAAAATTAGTAACTTGTCATATTACGCATTAAATATAAGTTAATAATAATATTTAATAGTATTTTTTAGTAACGCTCATTTATAGCATCATAATGTTTTTGCCTGTCCTTACATTTCTGTTACACAATTTATTTGTACAGTTTTTTATATATTGTATTAACAAAAACTTTTTAAATATTTTTTGAAATATATTTGTCAATTATTTACAAATTAAATAGCTCATTAGCGTATTAGTTTAATTTTGCATAAAGAAAGTAGATTTCCGATGCGCGATTTAATAAGTTTGCCCGATTATGTCTAAACGAACCTAAGATAAATCTTTTTCTTAAAGTGTCCTTTAAATTAAAAAACACCGTTTGCCTATTTTTGCCTATTCAAAAGTTAAAAACTATAATAGAAGTATTTTCATGTACAAAATTAAAAAAAATATCATAACGAGAATCGAGAAACTCTATTTATGTAAATCTACTGTAAAAAATAATTTTGTTAAATTTATTGATGCATGTGTTCATTATATGTTACCAAATTGTTATTAACAAATTACATTATTTTTACCAAATATACAATATTTAATGCTAAGAAGACAGAAATACTGTTTTGATTAGCAAAATATAGTATTGGATTGTTTCTCATAATGATCGATGGTACTTATATGTTTAGTTTATATTTTGTCCGCTAGATGGAACAAAAAGAACTTTAGAACTTGTAAGTGAAAGTTGCTATGCTTGTTATAAGTACCGATCTGGCAGGCTTAGTTCAATTCATGTTTTGCGCGTATTCGTAGGTACTGATAGTGTTACATATATATATTTATACTGTTATATATATTACATATGTACTGTTATATATACAAAGTCATTGAAAAGTATCGGACCTTCCTATAATCTTTAGTTAAAATGCATTTTGGAGAAAATGTCCAATAGCAAAGTTGTATGGTTTCAAGCAAGGAGTAAGATGTTGACCTTGACTTTGATCTTGACCATGTCCTTTAAAGTCATATCAAAGTCACCCTTATTTTTTTAGATGGAACTCTCTACATTTTATTGCATAGTTTTATAGCTTATCTCAAGAGCTTTCCAAAACACTGTAACAAGACATTTTTTCATTAAGTATTTTTTGAGTTATAAAGGTTTGAAATTAACAATTTGTTAAGTGGCGTGTAATTCCGGCCAGTTAAGGCAAGAGTGGCGTGTGGGTCCGGCCAGTGAAAACAAAAGTGGCGCGTAAGTCCGGCCAGTTAAGACAAGAGTGGCGTGTGGGTCCGGCCAGTTAAGGCAAGAGTGGCGTGTGGGTCCGGCCAGTTAAGGCAAGGGTGGCGTGTGGGTCCGGTCAGTTAAGGCGAATTTTATTCCAATTGGTCAGCTTGGGCCAAATATTCAATTGTATCAAACAATTCACAACAAATGTTCAAATTGTTGCCCTTGAACAGCCTGGCAATATGCCAATCTGTTATAAACAGCTGAAACCGCATTCCGATACGTTTCCGGCGGTATTAGTTCTATCTCTCAAGTTATTCTCTCTCTTGAATCATCTAAATCTTGAGGCTTGGTGGCATAAACTTTACTTTTCAAGTAACCCCACAAAAAAGTCAAGTGGGGTCAAGTCCAGAGACCGAGGTTGTCACTCAATATGACCCCTTCGCCCTATCTACCTGTCCTGAAAGACCTCATTCAAATATTGACGGACAATGACATTATTATGAGGCGGAGCTCCATTCTGTTGGAAATATATTTCATCCATATTTCCACCAGCTATGTCTCGAATAGCCGGAACAATTTGTTCGCGAAGCATGATTGTGTATACCTGTGCTGTCAAATTGCTTTCATTGAAAAAAGGGCCAACTGGTCTACTATTAAGAATACCAGCCCATACGTTAATTATTTGTAGATATTGGGTATGATTGTCTCTTTTCCAGTGAGGATTAACGTCACTCCAGTACCTGCAATTGTGTCTATTTACATTTCCAATCAGATTAAAGATTGCCTCATCAGAGAAAACAGTATTATTAAGTAATAGAGGATTGTCGACAATCATCTCCATCATAAAAGTACAAAATTTGATGCGTCTATCAAAATCGTTTTTGGACAATTTTTGGCACAAATGAAGTTTGTATGGATGCTATTAAATGGCATCCATACAAAATAAATTAATTTTATTTATTTATGGCAAAATAAATAATAATGGGCAAAATAAATTTTATTCAATTTCAAAATTTTATTGACAGATACATGACCGATTTTGTGTTTTTGTGCAACGCAAATGATGGAAATATGGAGATTTTCAACAAAAGACTGTAAAACATCTAATGCCTTATCATTACTTGTTGCTGTTTTACGTCTACCGGATCTTGAACGGCTTCTAACGCTAACAATGTCTTTGAAACGTTGAATAGTACGGATTACAGTACTTTTAGAGATCCTATTATATTTATTCCAAAAATTTTTATTAAATAATTGCGTTACTGTTTTATACCCTCTTTGTTGATCTTCCCATCCTTGCATCATTAACAGTGTTATTCGATTTTTTTCAGAAAGCTCCGCCATTCTTAATTAGAGCAAAAAAAACTTAATCAGGTAAATGAGAAGAAATAAATCTAAATATTGAAGTAGAGGAAAATACTAATTATTAAGTGTTGGTTCAACTATTGATTTGTTTATTTCAACCAGCACTAGCAAAAAGCTTGTTGAGCAACTGAAAATCTAATAGATCAAGTAATAATATTTACGAAAAATTTTTGGGTTATTGGGAATAAAATGAAGAGTAGTTAGGGGGGTAGATGGGATCTTTCATATATGTGATGCAAATCCAGCATCCAATATGAATTTAAGAATTGATATTCAATTCAAAAAACTCGCTCGTAAAAATTTTCACGCAAACAAATATATATATATATATATATATGTATATATATGTATATATATATATACGCAGTTTTCCGCACAACATCCTGCGTTCGGCTCGTATGACTGTAGATATATTTCGTAGTTTAGTAACGTATCGATCTTTAATAAGATTTAATTGTCAAAATGAAAATGTTTGAGACAATCAATTGAAACGCAATGGCATTTTTTGTTACAGAAAAAATTTAAGAGTCTGTTTGTTTTCGTCACAAGATAACTGCTGCTTGCTAAAAAGAAGACAGCACTGTATCAAAGATTAAAATCAGTGATCCGTATTGTTTGCTCAAGAGCTCGTACATTGGTGCCTGCGAGAATGAGAGAATGAAGTTCGGCCCCGCCAACGCTTTCGGGCACATTCCCTCTAACGCCTTCGGACATCACGCATTTGAGCAATTTCTTGCGATCACCTTCGGACAATTTTCCGCCGTAGCCTACTAGCATAACCGCTTGAAGCCGTACAACTTTGCTAGTAGACATTTTTCCAAAATGCATTCTTACTGAAAATAGTAGGAGGATCCGACACTTTTTGATTAATGTATTTTTTTTAAACCAATTAATTGGTTTCATTATTCCGCACACAAAAGTATTAAGGTTATGATTATGGAAAACTAAATAATATTTTACAAGATATTTTACATTTTGTGTCAAAAAATTGTTACCTTCAAACCTTTATACTTCAAAAAGTACTTAATGAAAAAATGTTTTGTTACACTGTTTTAGAAAGCTCTCGAGATAAGCTATAAAACTATGCAATAAAATGTAGGGGGTTCCATTTAAAAAATAAGATTGATTTTGAAATGACCTTAAAGGACATGGTCAAGATCAAAGTCAAGGTCATCATCTTACTCCTCGCTTGAAACCATACAACTTTTTTAGTAGACATTTTTTCCAAAATGCATTCTAACTGAAGATGTTAGGAGGGTCCGATACTTTTCGATTATCCTGTATAATGTATATACTATATTATTTTTTTATAATACTATTGTTTTGTGATATTATAATATTATATTTTTATAGTATCGCCTACAGTTAAATATTTAATAGTTTATAATATATATTTTCTGGTAACAATTGTTTTTTTTCTCCTTTATATATATTTTTATCTTTAAGAAGTCTCAGTTCAAGTTGCATATAAAGTTAAAACAATGGCAAATATTATACTTAAAAACAAAATTTTATGTGAGTATATTTGGAATAGTAAGAATAAAAAAAAGTCTCATCTTGAAGCAATAACGGAGCATATAAACAAAGATAATGACTATAATAAAACGCAACTTTTTCAAATTAAAAAACATGTGAATAATAGCTTTATTTATAAATATGCAAAATATTGGTCAAATGCGAATCGAACACAAACAATTTTTATAAAAAAATATTTATAAAAAAGCACTTATGGTAAACAAAATTAAAAGAATTGTAAGCTATTAGTTCGTTTTATTTCGTTATCCGTCCGTCTCGTGTGGTAAATTTTCCGACCGGTTTAAATAAATGTTCAAATTTAATTCGGTAATACAAGTAGATTTTATTGAAAACTTAAATCAAACACCTGATTGTACAACACTGTCTTTTATACTCAGAAATCTTCTAAGTCGCGAAAAGTAAGTTGTTACGAGATCACTGCTATGGCTCATAGCTGCTAACTCGCTCGACTTCTCAAATATGAATACGCTGTCTATTCCTGCTCGCAGGAAGAACCGCCCTTTCGAAGGTTCTCGAATCGCTTGTCATGACCGCGCCATGTGACGTTCATCCTTCGATCACATGTTAAGAATCTAGTGACTACAGAGTACCAACCTTTAGATGCGATAATGACGCTGCCATCGCAGAAATCGCTTACAGCTCGGCCGTCCTGAATTTAAACTTCGACCCGAAGTTTCTTTCTTGTTATATTACAACAGAGTTTTGTACATCGTATAAAAATTTTTTTTTCAAATTTACAGGAGTAAACCTATGCTTAAGACTAGGTAAGTATCATTTTTTTTCTAACTAAATTTTTTTGTTTTTTTTTTGTTTTCTTACTTTTACAGGATCATAGTAACTTATAAAATAAAATACACAAATATTAATAAGCAACCTATAGTAGGTATAATAATAAACATTTTAACCTTTATAATAATATTTCTTAATCTATAGTAGGTATAAT
>NW_018021964.1:0-2741 GCF_002006095.1 Pseudomyrmex gracilis
GTGTCGAATCGTACGGTGTCGAATAATTTGGTGTCGAATAAATCTGTGTCGAATCGATCGGTGTCGAATCGTACTGTGGTCAAACGGAACACGCCCGGAGTTCTATAGGAAGATTGACAGAACTATGGTAGGCGTGTGTGTTATACTATACTTAAACTTATTTAATAAACGAAAAGAAACTATAATATATACAATATTTACAAGTTATATACAAATGACGGGACTTGTCCCGTCACATACCGTCATAATTAGCAAAAAGATTGCGGCTGGTGACATTTGTGCGCAGAGGCGTATCCGGCAGGCACCTCGGGGTTAGTACGTCCACTCCACCCGCGCATCCGCGTTGCATCTTGCGGCCGCACCTGTCCACAGTATTATGTTATTTCTTTTTTATTTATTTATTATATATTATTATTTTATACTTACCTCTGTTGTTATCGGTTAATTCCGTGTGACAGGTGCGTTGTCGTCGCCTACCGAGGCGACGCAGAGCGGAACTGCCCCGAAACACACCATAAGGCGAATTCGCACAGGCACTGTGCAGCGCGCTCCGAAAATGTCCCTAGAGGCCGAGCCTAGGGAAATCGTGATTGAGATCCCGCTTCCTGCGCGCGTAATTTGTCCGCGCTGCCACGGCAGCGACCAATTACGTCCGTCCGTGCGCGCGGGAACATTCGCGGACCCGCCTCACCTTGCGAAACACCTAAAAAAGGACCACCCGGGAGATAGTATCGGATATAAATGTGGATTCTGCGGGTACAGGGGGAAAACGTGGTACCCGCAGAAAGATGTTAAACTACATATTGAAAAATTGCACCCCCAATCCTTGGTTGACGCGGAGGCGGGTCAAAATAGATTAGATTGCGAACCTGGAGCCGCGCCATCTTCCGCGTCGTCAGCGGCCCCGACCACTATAAGAAATCCCCCCTTGAAACGTAATCCCTCCGTGAACCCGCGGCAACCCGGCGCACGCGCCACCGCCACCGCCACCAAGAGGGCCCGCCCAGCTTCAAGGACACAACCCAGCGGGCCCTCTCCAACAACATCAACACTACCAACAGGACCATCCCCCACTTACGCAGCCGTCACAGCAGGAGAAGCGGCCGCCACCATCATGAGGCCGCCGAGAGCGACGGCTGCGGGGACGGTGCCCCAGCCGGGACCATCAAAGGAAGCCGTCCCGAAAAAGGCGTCGACGAGGAGAACAGCTGCCGCCAGGAGAGAGTCGGTCGCGGATTTATCTACTTCCTCGAGTGGGGGTAGCAACATCATCAAGAGAGCCGGCACCTCGTCGCTCGCGCGCCGCCCTTCCCCCCATCACCATTTTCCGCAGGAAGTTACACAGCCAGGGAGAGAGGAATTACAAGAACATCCAGATCGCCCGCCGCAACACCATCACCTCAGGAGACCGGAGGAATGCGGCGGGCTCACGGCGCGCCCAGCAGGACTTCCGGAGCCGCCAGACCGGTGCGTGCGCCCCCCCGCTCCCCAAAGGAGGGGACAGCGAGGACATCAGCGTGGGGCGTCGCCAGCAGGAGGCCGTCCGCAACGAAATCACCTCGGCAGACCACCCGCTACAATTGGAGGGAATCCCTCGATAGGCGGACGGTCTCAAACGCCCCGGTCGAGAAGAGCTCCGAGGCGACAAGGCGAAAATTCCCCTTGTCTCTGAGGCGAGACAAAGGGCCGGCGTCACGGGGGCTGCAGAGCGCCAGGGTTTCACCCGAGAAGAGCTCTGCAGCTATGCTGGCCCGTACATCGTCCGGCAGTCCCGTGGCGTCGATACCGGCAGCAGCGGCGTCGCCACGTTCGGGGGAGGCCAGAAGCAGGGGGGTAACATTACCCCCCCTCGACATACCTTTACCTCACCCGATGCCAGCAGCGGGGGCACCGAGGATCACGTCCAACATCCGAGTGACGGTGTCTCCTGCTCTGCTTCAGCAGTACGTACCGACGACGTCGCTGCCCGCGACCGTCACCACCACCACGGTGACAACAACGACGTGTTGGAGCCCCATTATGACAACGGGTTTCCCACTGGGGGGGCGCAGGACACCAAGTCCCCCCCTGCCAGCGAGACGTCCGTCATCGCCGGTGGTGCAACGGACCGTCTGGTCGCCCGCACCCTGCAGCGAGGGATTCTCCCTCGTAATGGGAGAGGGTGCGTGAAGCCAGACGAGGAAGAAGAAGACTCCACTCCATGAACAACCCCGGGGTGGAGCAGCAACAGCAGCGGCAGCAGCAGCAGCAACAACGAAGGTCGACGCCACCAGCGAGGGATAGTGGGGAACCAGAGGTCCACAGCGGTGGTGAGTGGACCGTGAGTCGCGGGAGAAGAGCGGGGAGAAGACACTCCGCCACACCCCCCGCGAACAATTCCCCCATTTCAGCGCCGGCGGAATCTGGGTCGCGGGCGACGCGTACCCCGCCACCCGTAACGTCGGCGAACTATCCCTCCCTTCCGTTGCCCGGAGGGGAACAAGACAATAGTCCCCCATTAGTGGAGGCTCGAAGCGAACCAGCCGGGAGCCCCGAGCGCCGGAACGCTGAACCATGTCAGCGTGCCCGCCGCCGAGGGCGTTCTCCCGGAAACACAAATCCCACGACCTTAGAGCATGTCGAGCGGGTTACAACAGTGAGATCGCCTCGCAGCGGTGCGTCCGCCGATGCGCAGAGCCCGCGGCGTCCCGTCAACAATGCGCCCCCCCAGCCGTCTCCGCAGCGACCCGCGCCGCGTCCCG
>NW_018021964.1:2764-4993 GCF_002006095.1 Pseudomyrmex gracilis
AAAGAGACGCGCTGGTTGGGCGTGCGGCGGGCGTCGCCTCGGTTGCGGACCTGGAGGACTTCGCGGCGCAAGTCGCAAATTACTTTGGGAAGGATGCAACGGACGCTGGGCATCGACGCGGCGTACCCGCTAATCGTCCAGTGCGTGCGGGGTCGGAGCGACCGCGTCGAGGAGCTGGACATGCGCCTGGTGAGCGAGACGGCGCCAATAGGGAGGGAAATCGCCAGGGAATTCCAGGAGAAGGACGCGCGAACTGGGTGCGCAAAGCGGCGCGTATACAGGCGCTATACAGGGGCAACCGACGCAAGGTTGTTCGGGAAGTGCTTCATGGGCCCCCTGAATTCTGCAAAGTGCAGAAAGAACGGGCCCATGAGTACTTCACCGAACTATACCGCGGCGGCTTGCCGCTGGATGGCGCCGACGCCGTGGAACCAGCCCAGCCTCTAACGGATGGTGAGTTGGCGTTCCTCNCGGATCCCTTCACGGAGCGAGAGGTCGAACGTCGGATCCGACGCGTGAGTAACTCCGCGCCGGGGCCCGACGGGCTGACCTACAAGGACCTNCGTGAAGCGGATCCTGGGTCACGTCTTCTCACGGCGCTTTTTAACATCTGCCTGCGCCTAGAGGTTGTTCCCGCGTCCTGGAAAAACTCCAACACCGTGTTGGTATACAAAAAAGGCGATCAGAATGATTTAGATAATTGGCGCCCTCTCGCTATAGGCGATACTACGCCCAAGCTCTTTGCCGCGGTCGTAGCCGATCGTCTGACGGATTGGACGATATTTTATCATAAGCTTCGCCCGGTACAGAAGGGTTTCCTGCAAGACGAGGGGTGCTACGAGCACAACTTCGTCCTGCAGGAAATCCTGACAGACGCGAGACGATCTCAAAAGAATTGGTCGTGGCGTGGCTGGATCTATCCAATGCGTTCGGGTCGGTCCCGCACGCAACAATCAGGGGAGCATTAGCTTGGTCCGGCGTGCCTGGATCCCTCACAAATTTGTGGGGGTCCATGTACGCAGGATGCACAACATGTGTGCGCACGTCCGACGGGTAGACGGCACCAATCCCCATCCGCTCTGGAGTTAAACAGGGATGCCCCTTAAGCCCCATTGTATTTGATTTTGCGATTGATTCCGTGCTGCGCGCGGCCACCGCTGAAAACGCGGGGTACTCCATTTTAGGGCAGCGGTGGTCCGCACTAGCGTACGCGGATGATATCGCACTAGTGGCCGAGACTCCAGAGGGGATGCGACGACTTCTCACCGTCGTGGAAACCGAGGCGCGGTCGGTAGGCCTGCGATTCAACCCCGCGAAGTGTGCAAGTTTGCACATCCGAGCGGGGCGATTGGATCGCGTCCTCCCGACCCGCTTCGAGATCCAGGGAGAAATGATGCAATGCCTGGCAGAAGGAGAAGGATATAGGCACCTCGGCATTCCGACGGGGTTTTCCGTTGATCAGAACCCTTATTCTACGATTCAGGGCATGATGGAGGATTTGCAGCGCGTCGAGCGCTCGTTCCTAGCTTCGTGGCAGCGAGTCGAGATGGTGGCTACTTACATCCTGCCACGTCTCGACTTCTTGTTGCGAAGTGCCAAAGTAGAAAAGGGCCTCGTGAAAGTCGCGGACAAGCAGATAAGGAGGCTGGCTAAGTCGTGGCTCAACCTCCCTCAGCGCGCCAGCGCGGAGGTAGTCTACCTCCCTCCTAACAAGGGGGGATGTGGCCTGCTTCCGCTCGCTGACCTCGCCGACGTCCTGACGATAGCGCACGTCTTCCGTGTTCTCACGGCTGGCGACGCTGGAGTCAGAGACTTGGCGTGGCCGTCGCTGAAGGGAGTGGTTAAGCGGCGAATTGGTTCAGTACCAACGGAGCAGGACATCGCTTCGTTTCTCTCGGGCTCGGTCGAGAGAAAGTTCCGCGACGGTGGAGAGCGCTCCCTTTGGTCTGATGCGCGAAACGCGTGTAGACGGCAGTCCTCCAGATTGCAGATCCGCTGGATGTGGGCGGAAGAGACGCGGGAGCTTCTTCTGGAGTGTCGGAGCACGGGGGGTAACCTGGTGAAGATCCCACCAGAAGTGCGGGCTCAGGTCATCCATGCACTACGCCTGGCTATCGCGTCGTATTATACGAGCACATTGCTCGCCAAAAAGGATCAGGGGAAGGTGTTCGAGGTGGCCATGCGTCATGGAGTGAGCAATCACTTCATGCGTACTGGCAGCTTCACCCG
>NW_018021964.1:5668-10778 GCF_002006095.1 Pseudomyrmex gracilis
ATCCTGGCGCATTGCGGGCGCCAGGCGTAGGGTCCTCCTCTCCCGTTTATTGTAATTATTTATTTATTTTCTTGTTTGTGCGTTTAATTTATTTCGTGTGTGAATGCCGCGTAATTTATCATTGGGCCATTTTAATTTTATTTTTATTTTGTTGACGTAGTTATTTTTATGTTTTATTTCTTTTGACTGCGTTTTTGTTATTTCTTATTTTATTTTTTTTGACCCTTATGACTTTTTATTTTTTTTGACTTATATAATTTTATGCGGGCCTTCGAGTGTGAATGCCGCGAACTTCTTTATTGTATTTTATCNGAGTGTGAATGTCGCGTATTACTTTTGTATTTTAGTCGAGTGTGTGTGCCGCGTTTATTTATTTACTTTGCATTGTTTATTATTATTACTGGGCATGCTGTTTGTGATTTAGCAATGCCTCAGAGTAGCTTCTTAGCCGCGCCGCAGCTCCCGGGTCCTTTATATTAGTTTAGGTACTGCGTGTGGCCCGGGAGCATATACATATGTATACTCAAAATAACTGTGCGCACATTGTGAATATCGCCCCAGCCGGTTAGTTCGGGCGATATTGTATTGCATTCGCCCAAACCGTGATGAGGTGGTGCATCTTACCCCTCACTAGAAACGGTAAGTATGTGCCCCCTCTGACGGAGTTTTCTGCGCCTCCTAGCCGGGGGGGCCATGTCCCCGGCCAATTTTTATTATAAAATTTTTGCGCGCGAGCGTGGGCGGCAGTGTCCGCCCTCACAGTTATTTTGTATACCACCCCGGGGGAGCTTGTCCCCCCGGGGAACATGATTTGGTTAAATAAAAATGAAGTTAATATGTTAACCTCGGTACAAGTACCGCTTTGTATATCCATAGGGCAGTATTTATAGTTTAATACCCCAGGATTTTTCCATTGCTCTTCTACACGCCCAGTATGAAGCGTAGAATTTGGATCTCTTAATATCAAGATGTGTTTTCCACTTCAGTTTGGTGTCTAAGTGGACTTCCAAATATTTTACTGACTGGACGTATTCTATATCTTCTCGCCAAAGTCTAAGCGGCTCACTGGCTTCAGGTTTGTATTTCCTGGTGAAAATCATGGACTTGGTCTTTGATGGATTAGCCCTAAGTCCTTTTGATTGACACCAGTCTTGCGTGATCTTAAGGGCTTTCTGCATAGTCTCTTTAAGTGTTGAAAGAAAACTACCGCACACTATAATGACCACGTCATCAGCGTAGCCAAAGACAAGGAAGCCTTTCTTCTGCAATTCTCGTAGAAGTTTATCCGCGACCACACACCAGAGCAGAAGAGATAAAACTCCTCCTTGCGGGCATCCTTTAGCGGGAAAACTATGCACACTTGAGTCCCCATGATTGGCAATCAGGATTCTTCTTGTTAGCATGCTTTGTGTCCAGTCTGCTAGAGCAGCGGGAATATGATGCCCATTGCTTCTCTGATGACATCCACCGTTGCCGTGGAACTTGCCACACGTGACGTCACGCAGTAGAGAGATAGAGAGGTACGAGTCGTACCTTTCTATCTCTCTACTGCGTGACGTCACGTGTGGCAAGTTCCACGGCAACGCTGATGACATCATATGAGGTGCTCTCGAAAGCTCCTTCAATGTCCAGAAAGACGCCCAGGGCATATCCCTTTGCTTCCAACTGCACTTTGACTCCGCCCACGAGATGGTGGAAGGCAGTATCTGTTGATCTGCCCTCCCTGTAGGCATACTGAGCCGGAGACAGCGGATGTACTAGCAAAGGGCCGATTTTCAGATATCTATCGACCAGTCTCTCCAGTGTTTTCAGTACAAAGGAAGAGAAACTAATCGGTCTGAAGTCTTTGGCTGTTATATGGCCATTTCTAACAAGCTTGGGTATAAAGACTACTCTTGTACCACTTCAAGCCTGGGGGACGTGTCTTAGAACTATGCTAGCCCTGAAGATTTTTGTGAGTGGACCTATGAGAACTCCCAGCCCCTCTTGAAGAAGAACCGGGTAGATTCCATCCGGTCCAGGTGATTTATAGGGAGAGAAGGTCTTAACAGCTCATTCAACTCTCATTGGACAAACAACCTCAGCTGTCAGACGCCAGTCCCTGGGTTTATATTCCCTAGGCTTCGGTCGGCAGGGTTATATGTTATGATCACAACCTGGAAAGTGGACTTCCATTAAATGTTTCAATGTGTCCGTTGCTTCCTCAGTGACATTCCCCGTTGGGAGACAGCCTAATTGGGAACGGTGATCCAAACTGAGGATTCTGTGAAGCCTGGATGCCTCTGGGGCGCTCTCAATGCTTTCACAGAAACGTCTCCAGCTTTTGCACTTTGATTTCTTAATCTCCTTGCTGTAGTCTCGTTGGGAGCTTCTAAAGGCCTCCCAGCGTACTGCAAGTCCTGTTCTTTTCGCTTTGCTGAATTTTTTTCTCGTTTCCAACTTGAGCTTACCGAGCTCTTTATTTTACCAGTGGATCTTGTTCACCGGATTCTTGAGTTTTGATGAGCAGTTTAATTCAAAGGCGTTTGTGATGGCGTTTTTTAAAAAGTCCGCCGTGTTTTTCAAGTTATTTTTGGTTCTAAAACTGGTTGGGACCATAACGAGCTGACCCTTAAGGTCAGCCCTAAAGCCCTCCTAGCTGGTTTTTTGTGGGTTACAAACCCAGCTGATTTGCGGTATTTGTTGGAGAGTTAGGCGTATATGTCTATGGTCCGACCCAAAGGGCTTATTCAATACCCTCTAGTCCCTCATCAAACTCGCCACCCTTTCTGTACATACCGTAATATCAATGACTTTCTGTCTTTTGGAGTCCAGGAATGTCGGCTCGTTTTCTCTGTTGAGAATGGTTAATCTTGTGGCCATTAGGTAGTCGTGGAGACTCTTCCCTCGCAGGTTGGTGTCTGTGCTTCCCCATCCTACATGGTGGGAGTTCGCATCGCAACCCAGCAGNAGTTCAAGCCCCCTGGCTTCNGCATAGGCCACAAGGTTTTTTCCCTCTTCATGTGGTGGTGAATCCGTGGAGTCATAGGGCATATAAACTGACCCTATTAATACTTCCATGTCTTCTTTCTCGGCCAGCTTCACTCTNATCTTGATGACTGTGAGGTTCTCGCTGCTGAGCTGTGGCAGAAAGATAGCATTTAGTCCTTTTACTAAAATCCATGATCTTACTCTATTTTCTGAGTGTGCTTTGTATAAGCAGCCGCACCTACTCAGTCCCTTTACTGCACCATTCACTATTCATGGTTCTTGAATTAGTGCAATACTTGTATGCATCACAGCCATGCTCCTGGCTACAGCATAGCCAAGGCGCTCTTGCTGTGATGAAAGTTAATTTGGATTATTTGGATGCCGAGAGAAGCCATTTTTAGGCAGTCCCGACACCCTCCGACTCCGTCGCCTCCCCACGCTCTCGTCCCGCCAACTTAACGGTGGCCCGGCCNAGACAGAAGAAAGCTGAAGCCACANTGCTTCAAGGCTTCCATCGCCGAGTCGCCAACCAGACAGGAGAAGTGGGCNCTCGTAGCGTCCCTCCTATACGTTCCCCTGGTGACNACCCTATCGCTGGTTGCCAACTTTATGTTTTGCTGGTTAAAGAGCTTTAAAGTTTCCTCAACCTCTACTTCAGGCTCTTCTACATGCACTACCACACAATGACGCTTACTTAGCTCACCAACCGGCAGCACACACAGAAGAGTTCCTCTGACTTTTAAATCGGAAGAATGGGCCTTAAGCCATTCCGCCGACTCTTTGTTGGCGCACACAACCATGAATGCGCCATCCCTCTCCTAGAAACCAGTAAAAGTGGGGGCTTTGTCATTCTCAGACATGCCAAGGATNACAGACNTGATCAGTTTTCTGATCTCAACCACCTCACCGGCTCNCATTTTCTTGTCAGTGTAGCCCTCCAGTACGAGGGCCATCCTGACAAGACCTTTTGTCGTCTGTGCATACGACAACTTTCATTTTTGGGTCTCTTGCCCTGGCGATTTTCTGAAGGGCTGGGAGTAATGTGCTCCGGCCTGGCGCGCTTTGCCGCGCCACCCGAAACCCGCCCACCCCCCGCTCCACCTTTTGAGCAAGAGGCTGCAGGGGTAGAGGAGGCCTTATTGGCCCCACTCTTCCCGGCTAACATCTCTTTATTATAACGGCGCCTAGCGGCTTCGTTATATTATATGCGGTCTTTTAGGGCTTCTGAGTTCGCTCCCGCACTGCAAGATTCCTCTGGGCGTTTACCTCGCTCTTGACTAATTTGGGGGGTGANTTTATTTCCGTTTTCAATCATTCGTGTTCCCACAAGTATCGCGGTCGCGCGGTCTTACTCAGCCAGAGCCATGAATGGCTGAGGCTTGGCTCCGTACTCCTGGATTTTGCCCGGTATCCAGGAAGCATCGTTTACGACGCAACTCCCCTTGCGCCACGCAGCTCTCGGCACGGTCGCTCACACCTTAACTTGGGGTGTTCTTCTTAGTTGGTCACAGACAAGCCCATCCCTGAGCGGATGACCACCGCTCGTGACCTTAAGCCCCACCACCCGCTCCGGCGCGAGAGCCCACAGCCCCCGAGGACACCAGATGCTCACTTTCTGTGGTCAATTGTTGTCCCGTCAGATTACACTTCCATTGTGACGACACGACCAGGCAGATCCGCCAGCGCCCAGAGAAGAGGTGACGATCAATGCCTGGCCACGCCGCCACCAGCACTTGCTGGGAACAAAATCACGTTCCGTGTAGTTACTGCGAGGCGGCCAGACCACGTGCGCACCGAGCGCTCCGCGAGCCCCAAGCTCCCGCCTCGGAGCTACTACAAGGTGGGAACCCCCATTTGGGTGGTTCGTAATGGTAACACGGTTCAAAATTTTTTAGAACAATCAAAAGACAATATAAAATATTTTATTTTGTACTTTTTTTAACGCATTAATCAAATTGATATCAATTGTAATTATAATGTTTTATAAAATAATACGATAAAATAATACAATTGTATAATAAGTATGTGTAATATACATATAATATAAAAAGACATTTTAAAAAATTTTTAGTTTTATTATAATTTATTTCGATTTTACAACAAATGCACTTACTCTGTTTTAGCCGAGTATACTCGTCGC
>NW_018021964.1:16263-21115 GCF_002006095.1 Pseudomyrmex gracilis
AACGACTCGGCCATTTTAAGGTTATTAATGTCTTATCGACGTCTCTAACCTATCTTTAGGTCATATGGCACCTACTGCTGCATTCTAATATGATGGGAATGTCAAATTCAAATTTGTCCGGATTTAAGTGGCGGACCCTGTATTTATTATATTTCTCTGTATACTTGCATAGAGATATATATGAGTTCTTTGTCCGTAAGTGTTCTTTTGTCTGAATACGTTGATGGTCCTGAAAACGACCGTTTTACTATATAATGGTCTTAATAACCAGTCCACAATCCCTGTCGTGCATTAACTAACTCTAAACGACGTAAAATAGAAGCACTTAGGTTTGTGAAAAGTTCTGACTTATTCCTCAACTTTTCCCACTCGTTCCTTGCGTGCGCAACCAGAGCTTCTCGTTAGTTAGGACGGCGCCCGTTGGCGCTACATACCGCTAGGAAATATCGTTCCTCTTACCCCTAGCCCCCCGCGTCCACGAAACGATTCAATGACCGCAACTGTACTGGTCATCAAATTTGATTCGTACGTAACTTTAAATTTTATTCTACGCACAAACAGAAAAGTATCACATTCATGTTACATTAATGTTTTTGTCTGTGCGTTGAATACAGGTTGAATATAAATCTAAGTTTTTGATCAGTACAACGTAACGGTACGCGTTACAAAAGAGTTTTTGCGTAAGCCCTAAACCTGTGCATTCTGTGCATATGATACTCAAGATAGGCTGCGTTTTGTTTCACGCATATGCGCGCATGTATCTATAGTACACGTTACGTATAGTATAAATAATTGCGCGTATATGCGTGAAACGGAACGCAGCTATAATTTGATTGGCTGACGCAAGGTACGCTTCATGTAAAGGCAGTTTCACATGTCGCTTGCACAAGCAAATAAAACAATTCCTTCTTCTTTCGTCACTAAGTCATTGTAAAAGAAAAACCACTTTCTTTTCTACTGTAAATTATACACGTCTACACGGTCTGGGCTAATAAGTGCTTTTCACGCACTTCTTGGTTCATATTTATTTTAACTCATTAAATTTATAATGATTGAATAAATTTTTATTAACTTAATAAATTTGGCAAATTTTGCATAATGGATAATAATTACATTTACAGATTGATTTTATCTGCACACTTCTATTATGTCAAAATTTTTCATACATTTTATCTATACATATACAACATATATACACACACTCACATACATACATACACTTTGCATATGTATACATAGGGTGCTTGCCAACTACATACACAGACGACACTGTGTAACACTGTGTCCATTAGTGTGAGAAAGAAGATTTTAGTATGTCTTACTCACACTAGTGGACACATTGTTACCTAGCCTCGCCTGTGTACGTAGCTGGAAAGCGCCTGTTGGTTTACTTTTGCACATATACACATACAATTGTTTTACTTTTACACATATATATAAATATACATATAAATATATGTATAAAATAAAATACCGGGGTTTTATTAATGTTTTAGTTATCATAATTAATTGTAAAGCCAGATATAAATATTTAATATTATGTACCTCTAATCAATCACATGTACACATTTGTGATATTCTACAAGCTGCTCGCTCTCAATATCTTGTACCTAATATATTGTTCAAATGTTACATCAAACAAGTAAAGATTTATCTGCGACTGTGTGAGACATAAGAATTATGATATGTCTATTTTTAAAAAGAATTGCGCCAAAAATTTATATTACCAAATGTACATTTTGTTTAACAATTTGTTTATTTCTTGAATGTTCTATTGTGACCGGGGCTAGGCTGATATTTGATCGGATATTTACGGTAGGTAATCTCGCCACGGTCGCCAGGTACTTTTACCTACAAGTAACAAGCATTAATTCTTTATGTTTCAAGTTCCCGGGTACAACCGATGGGCCCCAGGATGGATGGACGGACAGGAAAGGTCCAACGCCACACAACACAGGTAAGTACTTTTATCTCACAAGTCTTATAACTCACAAAGTTTATTATTATAACNTATTAATTTCTGTTCACATATATCACAGACCGATGTTTACAACTCAGTACAGTGAGTCCTCGATACTATTTTATGCGCTTGCCTTATGACTATGCGTCCGTGCGACAGCGTAACTCGAGAAAGACTAANCTATCGGGCGCCGCACGTCTTCTTCTTCGCCCGCGCGTCCACTCCGCCACTCTGAAGTAACGTCTCTTCCCCAGGCCACTATTCCGTTTGGGTGTATCATTAAGAAGAGAGTTTTCGTGTGTGTGTGTGTAACTAGTTTGTGTGGCGAGTGTTTGGCATATGAACGGGTCCTTAATGTGTCTGTTTGTGTGAGTGTGGTATGAAGTGAATGTTAATCTTAAGGAAGTTTGTATGAATGGATGTCATGTGTGAATGGGTGTTGTGTGATTTGTGTGTGTATTTTATNTTAATATGCATGTTTAGTTTTATATGGGTATTTGTATAGGTACAAATTAGTGCATGTGTGTGTGTGTGATATTAGCATGATTGTGCGTGATGTTTGTGGTGTGTCTATCCTTTGCTAATGTGTGTGTTAATTGTTGTAAGTATGATGTNAAAGTGACTGTTAAGAGCCATGAATGCCTGTGNACAATNTGTGTCTGTATAGTGTGTGAATGTGATATGAGTGAACCTTTAAGGTGAGTGTTTGTGTGTATACTTATGANGTGTAAAAAAATGTATTAGTGTGTATGNACTTGTGTGTGAATAGTACGAGTGTTGCCGGTGTGTATGGTGTATGTGTGTGCTCTTATAAAGCGTGTCGATGCTTGTGTGTCTTCGTTTACGTATAACTTGTATGTGTGTCTTAAGAGTACTTGTTGTGTGTGGACGGATGATTGGGTGACTGGGTGTTGCCTAGTAAGAGTGTAAGTTCTTAAGTGTGAATGTAGTGTCCCCCAAAAACGTGTATGTGTTAAAAACGTGTGTGTGATACCTCCCGTCTAAACATAAAAAAAATTAACATACGGTTTTTACTTTTACAGGTTGCTTTGCCCTCACGGAGTATATCTATGCCCATGACGTCGCTTAAGATAAGTATTCTATCAATACTTACTACTAACAATAATAAAATAATTTTAAAAAACAATACTTAAAATACGTTACTTAACGCTACTTGAAGTATAGATAAGTATAGTTAGTATCAAAATAATNTTCGTGCAATATAACTAGAAAAAAAATTAAAATTTCNTATTGCCTTTTTGGTTTTTAATGTAAAATAAAATAATATCTTCTGTGTTTCAGTTTGCTNTTNGTCGTCGCTCCACTTCACCCCTCGTCTTCGTACTCCTCGGATTCGTGGGANAGGAATTCCGTGGACTCCGTTTCTCCTCGGTTCCTCTCTAANGTCTCCTCTTGTGNGGCGGGTGACACTNTCAGATTTTCTNGANTTNCAAATATNTCAAGAAATATTTTTAATTATATCTTTCTTTACTTTTATTTGTTTTGGACATNATTCTCCTTTGCAAATCATGTCATCANTANATTTTTTATTCTACATCGAAACTAACGTTTTATTTGACTTTAGCATTGGAAGATTATATGCGTGTTTATATGCGTGATCTATACTACTGATTAGTAGTAATGGTCAGTTGTATTGTTTCTATATTCACTATNAGTGCAAAAAATCTATAATTCACGTTATATATACTATAGATATTCAGTACAAAACTCTAGTGAATTGCGGTTATAACAAAGATAGTGTATAGCACAAAACGTTGGCTGAGATCTACATGGCGCTACTACCAATTCGAATAATTTGCTGTCGTCAATGTATAAACGATGCTTTAGCAATTGTTTCTACANTGCCATATGTGTTTTACATCTATCTCAGTAAAGTAGTGAAACACAAGTGATATTGTGAAATACTAGTGATTTAGAAAACTAGGAAACTATTTCTTTTATNATATTGTATCAATATTGTCTTGAACGATATTGATATAAGTGTATTTATTGTTATTTCTACCTGTAAAAAAGTGCAATGGGTAATTGAGCAAAGAGACAGAACAACAAGTCTCTCTGTGCACATAGACTGAACAACTTCTTGGAAAAAAGCTACATACTAAGGTAAGTTGCAATACTTTATCTGTCTCTATCCACACACGATGGATTTCTCAAATTATTTTTTCAACATAGTTCACTATTTCTATATCTGATTTCATGTCATCTTATGTCTCTTTTTTCAATACAAATGTTCGCAATTTATGTTAAACATTAAATACAAAAAACTATTACATGAAATATAATAAATTGGACAATCCGTTGTATGTGGATATTAATTTTATACTAATATATATGAAATTATTATTTTCAATTATAACTTTAAGTTTTTTGTCAAAGCTTTTGACAACGTCCGGGATAATTAAATTGTACATAAGATTTATAAACATTAATATATGTAAGTCATAGACTTCTTTTATATACAAAGAAAATTATTTTCCTATTTTTATTACAATGTACATTTATCTACATACAAAAATAAATTTATCAATTTTGATGAAACTTATTAATATAAATGTTTTACTTGGAATCACTTAGAAGATAATGCAAACGTTTTTAATAATTCTCACCAAAAATCTAGTTGTTCTTATTTGTAAAATAATGGTTTTTGCAAGTAGTAAATTACTTTCATATTAAGCATTATAATTTTAGATATATGAAAAAATTTTATATATTTTTTCATTTATAAATCTGGACGTGTTATATTTTTATTGACATCAAAACATGTTATTGTCAAAAACTTTGCTTCCTTTCTTATGTACTTGACTCTTGCGTGTGCGTGTGTATGCGTGGCCGTGCTCGCGTGTGATGTTCCAAGTTAGAAAGAACTGATCG
>NW_018021964.1:21292-22693 GCF_002006095.1 Pseudomyrmex gracilis
ATATGTGTTTTACATCTATCTCAGTAAAGTAGTGAAACACAAGTGATATTGTGAAATACTAGTGATTTAGAAAACTAGGAAACTATTTCTTTTATAATATTGTATCAATATTGTCTTGAACGATATTGATACAAGTGTATTTGTTGTTATTTCTACCTGTAAAAAAGTGCAATGGGTAATTGAGCAAAGAGACAGAACAACAAGTCTCTCTCTGCACATAGACTGAACAACTTCTCGGAAAAAAGCTACACACTAAGGTAAGTTGCAATACTTTATCTGTCTCTATCCACACACGATGGATTTCTCAAATTATTTTTTCAACACAGTTCACTATTTCTATATCTGATTTTATGTCATCTTATGTCTTTTTTTTCAATACAAATGTTTGAAATTTATGTTAAACATTAAATACAAAAAAATATTACATGAAATATAATAAATTGGACAATCCGTTGTATGTGTAGATATTATTTTTATACTAATATATATGAAATTATTATTTTCAATTGTAACTTTAAGTTTTTTATCAAAGCTTTTGACAACGTCCAAGATAATCAAATTGTACATAAGATTTATAAACATTAATATATGTAAGTCATAGACTTCTTTTATATACAAAGAAAATTATTTTTCTGTTTGTATTACACTGTACATTTATCTACATACAAAAATAAATTTATAAATTTTGATGAAACTTATTAATATAAATGTTTTACTTGAAATCAATTAGAAGATAATGCAAACGTTTTTAATAATTCGCACCAAAAATCAAGTTGTTCTTATTTGTAAAATAATGGTTTTTGCAAGTAGTAAATTACTTTCATATTAAGCATTAATTTTAGATATATGAAAAAATTTTATATATTTTTCCATTTATAAGTCTGTACGTGTTATATTTTTATTGACATCAAAACATGTTATTGTCAAAANCTTTGCTTCCTTTCTTATGTACTTGACTCTTGCGTGTGCGTGTGTATGCGTGGCCGTGCTCGCGTGTGATGTTCCAAGTTAGAAAGAACTGATCGCAAATCAGCTCGGTCGCTACGCTATCTTCATACGTCATTTGTCGTCATTCTCGCTTCATAGAGCCAGACAAACCGAACATCAGTCTATCTTGTGTGGTCGGCGATGCAACAAAAAATATAACAATCCGGCGAATTGAGTCATGTGTAAATATATCGGTCTAGCAGCCGAGCTATGTAATGGCTAAAATATATTCAAAATTTATAGCTAGCATTGATACATACATATACATAAATACACACACACACACACACACACACACACACATATATATATATATATTGTTGCGTTCACGACCGCGTTTTCTTGCGTTCCGGCCGTATGGATGCGCTTCGCGGAAAGAAAGTAACTCCCCGTATATCACACAAAAGCTTTATT
>NW_018021964.1:23093-24471 GCF_002006095.1 Pseudomyrmex gracilis
CGGAGGCGAGGGTAAAGCGGAGGAATCGTCGAACGTGAGTGACTGATCGCTTTCTCTCTCTCGCGCACATACCGAATGATTTGCCGTCACGGATCGATTCTGTACGATCTAAGTCAGCTCGATCCCGTGAGGCATTTATGCAATGAAAGATTATTATGTTGTGTATCGATTGTGTAAATGCGGAATTTTATCATCGCCGCGATTACTAAGTTTTGCTGCTCTCTCTCGGCGTGCCATGATCGCAACAATCCGGGCGTATTAGCTCGTCATTCGTGCGTGTGTTATTGTCTGTTTTTTTCTGCATGTTTTCCGGAGTTTATTTTTGTGCCGAGTTCGCTAGTTCTCACCGTCGGAATGCGCTCAGGTTATTAATAGCGAATTTAACGTGATAATAATTTTGTTAACGCCCGAATTAACGGCGCGAATTGTGCCGACGTACCGCGACNTCGTCTCGCGCCTATTGTTCGACACGCGAGACAAAGACCACGCGACCACCGTACATCCTATCTTACGTTTCGCATGCGACAGCGCATTCCACGGCGGAGATAACTTCTCGCGGTCATCCTCGCGCGGTCGCCGACAAATATTAAGGCGGAAAAATTACTTTTTCAAACTAGCGGCTGATCTATGGTATTTCATAGGTGCAAAGTTGTTTCTGCGAGTTGTGGAGCTACACACGGATTATACCATTTTTGTACGGTTCTTTGCTCCGTCCATCCGATCCTTATATTATACTGCCGAGAATGTTAATTTTATCTTTTCAAAAGTCTGATCAGTAGCGGTCTAAAATATTTTTCCTGCGCTCTCAGGATTATTCTTTCGTGTCACCGGAATTATTGCCATTATAATTCGAAGATTATTTTTTCTATTCTTACCAAGATCAGCTGCTCATATTGCCGAGACTACTACGACCTTGTATTTCGGGTATTTTTATGATTGTATCATTCAGTGCGGGCGGAACCGCGAAATTATATTGCCGCACTTCACTCTGGTCGACGAGCGACCAAAATTTATACATCTTATATTGTTATTAAATTACTCTTTATATATTATTTACCACGAACAAGTTTCTCTGCCTTTATTTAAATACTGCCTCCTGAGCCCACGCCTCTCCGTATTTCTTAATTAACTGAGCCGCTGAGTATTATTGCCGTCACGTCAACTAGAGCTAACATATTATGGACGTCGAGATTGTTGAATAATTGGTTGTAGATTTTGGAAACGGCGTGCGTATGTACGCCTGGCGCCCAATCGTACATTTGGTGAGTAAATCGTTGATCTAATTCTGAAAAGACGTGCCAAAGGTGTGCGACACCTCCGCTACAACATCACAGAGCGAGGTGCCCGTCACAATATATATATATATATATATATATAT
>NW_018021964.1:26431-38944 GCF_002006095.1 Pseudomyrmex gracilis
TTCCAACTTCTCGCTTGAACCTCGCCGTAAACAACCCCGTTGCTACCCGAACAAAAGCATCTAGAGCGATCAATCGTTCGACGAACATCTTCTTACCGCGTGGACAACACGCGCTGCATCTCGCACCACTGCCCCCTCTCTCTTCTAGATCATCGTCCCGATGATCCAAAAAGAAATAAACCTTCCCGCTCTCTTCCAGGCTGCTGTCCCAGAATAAATGAGCCAGTTGACCGAAGAAACTCTTTCCGAGAATCTTCTTCGGGGCGAATTTTCACGGGGCAATTCCCGTGTCTACAAAATTCTTCCGACTTCGGACAAGGGGGAGGAGAAACTCACGTTGACCCATTGTTCAGAAGAACACCCCAAGTCCCCGTCTCGGTATTTACCTAAAAACCTACGAAAAACCACGTTCAAAACCGTGAGTAAGACGGACTTAAAGCATGATTTCATAAACTTTGCAACGATTTGATGCGATGCTGATGTTCCCCGACGTCCAACGACAAAACGGAAACACTCGGGGTAGCAACGGAGTTATAACTGAAAGAAAGAAAACTAAACAAGTAACTATGCTTAAAAAAAACAAATACCCACAACTAAACACAAAAACAAATACACCCCCAATTAGTTTACACGGGACTCCGACGCGTGCTCCCACTTTTCACAAAATGAAGCCAACCTATTACCATGCACCACTCTATTTCTATGGCTATCCGAGCGACGAATACAATATACCACATCACTCAATTTCTTACCGACTACGTAAGGCCCCTCCCAGTTTCTCTGCAACTTAGGAGCTTTTCCTTTGCTTCTGCAAAGATTAAAAAACCACATCTTTTGTCCGACATAAAAAAAACGTGTCTAGCTTTCAAATCGTAACGCATCTTTGCCTTGTTCGATCTCATTTCTAAACGCTTTCTCACAACCTGATAAATCTCCTCTAGTTTTGACTCCAACTCACGAATATAAACTTCCGAAGAACTTGAACAGTAGTTCGGCGGAAAGCCCCGTAATAAATCTAACAGTAAACGCAAATCACGCCCGAAATTCAGTTCGGCAGGTAAAACCCCAGTAGCTTCATGCCTAGAAGATCTGTAAGCAAACAGAAACATAGGAACCCAACGATCCCAATTCCTCTGATTCTCATCAACAAACTTAGATAAATACTGCATTATCGTCTGGTGTTGTCTTTCAACCTGCCTATTAGACTGCAGATAAAGAGCAGTAGTCCTTGTCTTCTTCATTCCTAACAACCACGACAATTCCTATAAAAGTCAAGATTCAAAATTTTTACCCTGATCCGTATGTAATTCCAACGGCACCCCATATCTAGAAATCACTTGATCAACAAAAACTCCCGCCACAGTCGACGCTCTAATATTTTTTAAAGGAAAAGCTTCCACCCACTTAGAAAAACAAGCTACAATTACAAGGGGGTATTTATTTTTTGAAGAAGACGCCGGAAAAGGACCCAGAATGTCTATCTGCATTTTCTCAAAAGGCGCACCGGCATTAAAAACCTGCAACGGAGACTTATCTTTGTCCGAAGGACCTTTTTTCCAATACAAACTTTGCAAGACCTACACTAGTTTTCCATATCTCTTTTACATAAAGTCCAATAAAATTGCTTGCAAATTTTTTCTAACGTCTTCTTAACTCCGAAATGACTCCCAGAAGGAGCATCATGGGCTTCCTCCAAAATTTGCTCAATTCTCTTGTGAGGAACAATTACTTGAAGAAAACTCGACTTCAAATTTGGAGCTACCCACCTTTTATGTAGAACCCCGTCTGAAATAACTAGAGCGTCCCAATGAGATCAATAAATCTTCGAAGAAGGACCCCTAGCAGAAACCTCTTCCCAAGAAAAACATCAACCCTTTTCTTTTACCAGCAAAATGATACGGCCTGATCTAGCTGATCTTTTTGCCACTCCTCGGACGCAACTCCCTCAAAAACTATCCAAGCTACCTGTTCCTGTTGTTTTAAAGCATCTCTCACCTCTACCTTCGAACAATATCTACAGCAAGTTTCCGCACAAAGTCGCCTAAGAAACCCTTCCGCGTTCCCATGCGCCCGACTCCGATGAGCTATTAAGCCTCTCCGCCTAGCAAGCTAATTGACCTTCCAAATCTCTAAAAGACATTAGCCATCTAAGTGAAGCATGATCAGTGCGAACTTGAAACTTCCGTCCATACAGATATTAGTGGAAAGATTTTATTGAATCAATCATCGCCAATAACTCACGCCAAGTAACACAATAATTCCTTTCAGCCTTACTTAACATCCAACTATAATAAGCGATGACCCTTTCCGTCTTCTGCAGAACCTGCGATAAAATCGCACCAACACAATGACCGGAAGCATCCGTGTACAGAATTAATTCTCCTTCTTCAAGTAAAAAAGAAAGTACAGGAGAAAAAGATAACCTCTGCTTAAGATTCGCACACGCCTCCTGACATTGCTCTGTCCAAACAAACTTAACTTGGTTTTCAGTCAAAGCAAACAGCGACTTTGCAATCAAAGAAAAACCCTTCACAAATTTACAATAATAAGAACAAAATCCCAGAAAACTGCGAACTTGCTTCTTATTTCGCGAAACAAGCCACTCCGCCACAGCTGCAATTTTTTTTGGATCCGTCGAAATCCTCTTGGCCAAAATCACATGACCAAGATATTCTACCTGCTTTCTTAACAAATTACATTTTTTAAGATTAAGCTTCAAACCAGCCGCCCTAAGCTTCAGACAAACTTCTCTCAGATTAGCTACTTCCTCCTCAAAAGACTTACCGAAAACAACTACGTCATCCAAATAAACTAAACAAATCTTGGTTACCAACTGCTGAAAACCCCGCTCCATGAAACGCTCAAAAGTGGCTGGAGCGTTGCACAAACCAAAAAGCATCACCGTAAACTGCTACAACTTATTGCCTACTGAAAAAGCAGTCTTTTCCCTATTCTCTGGTCAAATTTTTAATTGCCAATATCCACTTTTTATATTTAAAGTGGAGAATCATTCATTCCCGGACAACTGATCTAGGAGATCGTCAACTTTAGGAAGGGGATAAGAATCCTTAATCGTGACCGCATTAAGTTTACGATAATCAACGCAAAATCTCAAACCCCCGTCCTTCTTCTTCACAATCACTGCCGGGGAGACCCACGGGCTAAAAGACTCTTCGATGACCCCTTGGTCCTTCATTTCTTGAAGAATCTTTTTCACTTTAGCCCGCATTCCTATCGGAATCCTTTTTGGAGCCTGTTTAATCGGGCGTGAATCCTGGAGGTTTATCTCATGTTGAAGAACATCACAGTTTCCAGCTACGATTTGATCAGAAAAGACATTCTGAAACTCAGCCACAAATTTAGCAAGAATAACCCTCTGTGTCTCATCCAAATCAACCGAATTATGTTCATAAAAATCTTTTAAATTAGTCGAAACACTTCCGAAAACGTCACACACCCGACAACAAGACGCTTCCGACCCATTCGAGGAAGCAACAAGAAGTGACTCCATCGCCCCACTCAGACCTGCCTTTTTGAAGAAGTCTATTCCCAGAATGCAATCGTGTAATATATTCGCCACGTAGAAAGCCATACTCAAAAAATGTCCCCTCACAACTACCCAAGCCACAAATTCAAATTCAACCGGAACTTTCTCACCAGTAGGATATCTCAATCTCGGCCTTCCCGACAACCTTCGACATTGCGACTTTTTCACTAAATAAAAATTTACAATAGACACATCGGAGTCCGTGTCAAATCTAAAATAACACGATTTACGTTCAAAAAAACCGGAAAAAACAAATAAATTATTTTTTTTATTATTAACTCGTTTAACAGAAAATACCCTTTCCGGGGTGTCCCACCTTATAGCCGAACCCACCCCTGGAAGCTCGACTAAGCCTTGTTTTCCGACAAATTATCCGGACACTCGTAGCGGAAGTGCCCCTTCTTTCCGCACTTCCAGCATTTCCTCTCCTTCCGCCTACCATTCTTCTTCTGCTCCCGCTCCTTCTTCGTTTCGTTCTCTAACCTCCTCCCCTCCTATCGCGAAAATTTTCATTTTCCCTAAATCCGGAACTCTGACCTCCCGCGCGCTCGCCATTTTTCTTAAAACCATACGGCGCTTCTCCGCTCGCCCTGAAACTATTTTCTTGAATAGCCTTCACTCTTTTTTGCCTGCTCGACAGCAGTCCTCAACAGCGTCACATTTTCTAATTGCAACGTACGCTTCACGAAACCATCCGAGAGAGCGGCAATGAATTGCGCGCAAGCAACTTTCTCGCGAACTCTCCGGGTACGCGAAACGTGACAAACGCTCTTGATCCGCGCCGAGCGCCGCAAGATCTTTGCCACCCCACGGTTAATAAATTGCGCGTAACAACTTTGAAAAAGCTCCCGCTCTCCGTATCGCGATTCCAATTTTGTTCGAATCTCTTCATAACTAAACCTCTCCTCCAATCCCTCTAAAACCGATCGCGCTTTTCCCCTCAAGTTAGTGGCCAAAACCGTTGCTTTCGCCGCGTCGCTCCACCCGTTTGCACGCGCGACCACCTCAAACTGCGCGAAAAACTTGCGCCACAGAACACTCCCGTCATATACGTCCGGCTTAATTTTAACTTCTGTTAATTTCCCCGCCCGTACAGGAAAACTATTTGAAAATGACTCGCCTAATACATTGCGTCGAAGCCGTTCCTCCAGGCGACGAACGTTCTCCTTCTTCCAACGCATGAAATCGCTGAATTCCTGTTCCTTCCGATGAAAAGAATCCCTTTCTAAACGACGCTCCTCTCGCAGCTGCTCCAGCTCCTGCAGAACCGCGCGCAGCGTTTCGTTCTCAGACGTTGCCACCACCGCCGCCGGCGCCTCGGCCGCTTCTGCCGCGACCTGATTGCGTGTTCTCCGCGGCGAGTGCACTAAAGCCATGCCGCCAGTCTCACAAGCTCAATCCCGGACGAGCCCCCAAATGTTGCGCTCACGACCGCGTTTTGTCGCGTTCCGGCCGTATGGATGCGCTTCGCGGAAAGAAAGTAACNCNNCGTATATCACACAANAGCTTTATTCACAAACGCGTTACAAAGGCCGCNGTAANTACGCGAGGAAATCCCGAGCCGTTGGTNNAGCCTCNTGTCGATTCCGAGTCCGGCTTNCAACTTCNNGCTTGAACCTCGNCGTAAACAACCCCGTTGCTACCCGAACAAAAGCATCTAGAGCGATCNATCGTTCGACGAACATCTTCTTATACCGCGTGGACAACACGCGCCACATCTCGCAACAATATATATATATATTGTTGCGCTTGCGATAGCAGTTCCTCTCCGTCACCGCTTTCCGCGATTCGCGCACACGTCCGCGAGAATGAGAGAGACGCGACTTCTTAATAAAAGCATTTTATTACAGCCTTTAACAATAACACAATACGAGATCGTACGCGCAAAACGCAACGTGACAGCAACACGGCTGCGGTTCAGCTCTAAACAACTACTTTCGGTCGCCCGGCAACAAAACAGTCGCGCCGAGCGCACGCCGTTCACACGGCTCCCGTAACACACACAAAGTGTTTCTTGCGCAACACTGCCCCCCTCCTCTTCCAGATCGTCGTCCCGACAATCAAAGGAGATCCCGGTCTTCCCGCTCACTCCTGGACTGCTGCCGCAGGATCTCGAGCTGGCCGGGCAAAGAAATTTTCCTCCAGAAACTTCTTCCTTTGGGGCCATTACAGCTTTTCCGCCAGTCTTCGGACAAGGGGGGGGGAAGACATGTGTGGACGCTCCGCCTTAAAATAGGCACCCCAAGTCCCTGCCTCGGCATTCGCCCAAAGGTCCCACGGAAAACCACACGCCGAAAACCGTGAACGAGGCAGTCTTCCTTAACAGAGAGTAAATAAAGGAACGTTCCGCGCCGATGACGACTCCCACGAAGAAGTGTCCCGCGCAAACCATGATGACGCGACGACTGCCGCACCGGACACCGACGTAACACGCAACTAAACGGAAAAATAGAACGCCAAAAACATGCTTCTAAAAGTTAAACAAATATAAAACTTATACAACGTTTAAACGGTTCCCCGACGTAAAAAATAGCAGAGAGAATTCCTCCATTCAATAAACCCTCTGGCCATCACGCGTAAACATCTCCCTCTTCCAGAACCACGCAGCCGCGACGCTACAACACTCGCTTACCCCATAGACACCAGAGGAAACTATAACAACCGCACTAAGTTGGAAAATCAATACCAACCGGCGAAAACCTAAAAATCTCGCGCAAAATAAAAGAACACCGAAATTAGTACAACCAACCAAAATCAGAACCTAAACTGAAACCTTTTTAGAAGACACAACCCGCCCAGCCGCGCAATTCAAAAAAAAAAAAATCAGCAAACGCTGGAATTAAAGAAAAGAAAATGAGTAACCAAGCTCAATGAACACAACACTAAAAACAAATATCCCTAACATCTTAAACAAAAAAAAACAAACACCCACTAATTCTCACAAGGCTCGGACGTGTGTTCCCACCTCTCGAAAAACGAAGCCAGTCTATCAACGTGTACGACCCTATTCCTGTGTCTATTTGAGCGACGAATACAATAAACTACGTCACTTAATTTCTTAACAACTACATAAGGCCCTTTCCAATTCTTCTGCACCTTAGGGGCTTTTCCTTTGCTCCTGCGAGGATTAAAGAACCAGACTTTCTGTCCAACGTCAAAAAGAACGTGTCTACCTTTTAAATCATACCGCATTTTTGCTTTGTTCGACTTCATTTTTAAACGCTCCCTAACGTCCTGATGAACCTCCTCCAATTTTGACTCTAGCTCACAAATATAATCTTCTAAAGAACCTGAACAATAATTTGGCAAAAAGCCCCGTAACAAATCTAATGGCAGACGCAAATCACGCCCGAAATACAATTCAGCAGAAGTAACCCCCGTAGTCTCATGCTTAGAAGATCTGTAAGCGAAAAGAAACATCGAAACCCAACGATCCCAATTCTTTTGATTTTCGTCAACGAACTTAGACAAATACTGTAAAATCGTCTGATGCTATCTTTTGACCTGTCCATCAGACTGTGAATGAAGAGCAGTAGTCCTTGTCTTCTTCATTCCTAACAACCACGACAATTCCTGAAAAAATCGAGATTCAAAATTCTTACCCTGGTCCGTATGTAATTCTAACGGAACCCCATATCTAAAAACTATCTGAGTGACAAAAACCTCCGCCACATTCGACGCCCTAATATTCTTTAAAGGAAAAGCCTCCACCCACTTAGAGAAACACTCTACAACCACTAGGAGATACTTATTCCCTGAAAAAGACACCGGAAAAGGATCCAGAATGTCCATTTGCAACCTTTCAAAAGGCGCACTTGCATTGAAAACCTGCAACAAAGATTTACCCTTGTCCGCAGGGCCTTTTTTCGCTACACAAACTTTGCAAGATCTACACCAATTCTCGACGTCCCTCTTGCACGAAGCCCAATAAAACCGCTTACGAATTTTTCCTAACGTTTTATTTATTTCGAAATGACCCCCAGAAGGGGCATCATGAACTTCTTCTAAAATTTGCTCAACTTTCTTCCAAGGAACAATAACCTGAACAAAACTCGACTTTAAATTCGGAGCTATCCACTTCTTATACAACACTCCATCCGAAACAACTAAAGCGTTTCAATGAGACCAATAGGATTTCGAAAAAGGGCCTCAAGCGGACACCTCTTCTCAAGAGGGACGACAACCCCTTTTCTTTTCCCTGTAAAATAATTGATATAGCCTGATCTTCCAACTGGTCCTTTCGCCATTTCTCAGACGCAAATCCTTCAAAAACTATCCGACCTACCCGTTCCTCCTGCTTCAAGGCGTCTCTGATCTCAACNTTAGAACAATATTTGCAGCAAGACTCCGCACAAAGTCGCCTGGAAAGCCCATCCACGTTCCCATGCGCTCGACAACTTCGAAGAACTATCTCAAAGTCATATTGTTGAAGTCTCTCCGCCCAACAAGCTACCTGACCCTCCAAATCTCTAAAAAACATCAACCATCTAAGGAACGTATGATCAGTTCAAACCCGTAATTTCCGCCCATACAGATAGTGATGAAAAGATCTTATCGAGTCAACCATAGCCAATAACTCGCGCCAAGTAACACAATAATTCCTCTCAGCCTTATTCAATACCTGACTATAATAAGCAATGACCTTCTTCGTCCCCCGCTGAACCTGCGATAAAACCGCGCCAACACCATGGCCAGAAGCATCAGTGTCCAGAATTAACTCTCCTTCTTCAAGAAGAAAATAGAGCACAGGAGGAGAAGAAAACGTCTGCTTAAGATTTGCAAACGCCTCCTGACATTGCTCAGTCCAGACAAACTTCACCTGGTTTTCAGTCAAACTAAATAGGGGCTTTGCTATCAAAGGAAAACCTTTAACAAATTTGCGATAATAAGAACAGAATCCCAGAAAACTGCGAACCTGCTTTTTATTCTGTGGAACAGGCCACTCTCTCACAGCTGCAATTTTCTCCGGATCCGTCGAGATCCCTTCAGCTGAAACCACATGGCCAAGATATTTCACCTGTTTCCTAAACAAATTGCATTTCTTAGGATTAAGTTTCAAATTAGCCGCTTTGAGTCTCAGAAAAACTTTCTTCAAATTAGCTACTTCCTCCTCAAAAGATTTACCAAACACAACGATGTCATCCAGATAAACCAAACAAATCTTAGTCAACACCTGCTGGAGTCCCCGCTCCATCGAGCGCTCAAACGTGGCCGGAGCATTGCACAAGCCAAAAGGCATTACCGTGAATTGCCACAGTCTATTGCCTACCAAAACAGCAGTTTTTTCCCTATCCTCTGGCCAAATCTTCAATTGCCAGTACCCACTTTTTATATCTAGAGTGGAGAACCATTCGTTTCCGGACCACTGATCTAGAAGATCATCTACTCTAAGAAGAGGAAAAGAATCTTTGATCGTAACCGCATTTAACTTGCAATACTCCACACAGAATCTCAAAGAGCCGTCCGTTTTCTTTACAATAACCGTCGGAGAAACCCACGGGCCAAAAGAATCTTCAATGACTCCCTGATCTTTTATTTCTTGAAAAATCCTTTCTACCTCAGCCCGCATTCCTACCGGGATCCTCCTTGGAGCTTGCTTTATCGGGCGTGGATCCTGAAGATTTATCTCATGCTGCAGAACATCACAGTTCCCAGTCACGATCTGATCAAAGAAGCTATCCTGAAATTCAATCACGAACGTAACAAAACTGTCTCTCTGCGCTTCATTCAGATCGACAGAATTCTGCTCATAAAAATTTTTTAAATTAGCCGAAACTTCCCCAGAAGCGTCACACACCCGACAACAAGACATTCTCGACTCGTTCAAAGGAGCAACACAGAGCGACTCCAACGCCCTGCTCAGACCTGTTTTCCTGAAGAAGTCCAACCCTAGAAGACATTCATCAAGTATATTCGCCACGTAAAAAGGCATATTTAAAGAATGTCCCCCTACAACCACTCGAGCTACACATTCTAACTAAACCGGAACTTCCTCACCGGTAGGATATTTCAATCTCTGCTTTCCCGACAACCTTTGACATTGCGACTTCCCTACTAAATTACAATTTACGATAGACACATCGGAGCCTGTGTCAAATTTAAAACAACACGATTTTCCGTTCAGAATAAACAAATAAATTAGTATTTTTTTATTATTAACTTTAACAGAAAATAACTTCTCCGGGGTGTTCCACCCCACAGCTGAGCCCACCCCCGGAAGCTCGACTAAGTCTTGTTTCCCGACAAATTAGCCGGACATTCAAAACGAAAGTGCCCCTTCTTTCCGCACTTCCAGCATTCCTTCTCCTCGCCGTTCTTTTTAGTCACAGTCTTCTCTCCCTCCTCACGCCTGTTTTCGGCTTTTCCTTTTTTCCAATTTCCATACGAAGACCGTTTAAAATCCTTCCCGTCTCGCCCTCTATCTCCTCCCACTTCAAAGCTACCTTCCTGAATAACTTTTACCGCCCTCGCCCGCTCAACCGCGACTCGTAACGAAGCAACATTTTCTAATTGAAGCGTCCGCTTCACGAATCTGTCAGAGAGCGCAACGATAAATTGCGTACAAGCGATTTTATCCCGGACTTCATAGGAGCATTCCGAGTAAGCAAGACGGGCCAATCGCTCCAAATCTGCCCCGAGTGCAGCAAAATCTTCCCCGCTCTTCTGTTTCCGAATCGTAAATTGCATATAATAATTTTGAATTCCACGGTCCCCGTACCGCAATTCCAATTTTGCGCAAATCTCTTGAAAACTAAAATTTTCTTCTAATCCTTCTAGAATCGAGCGCGCCCCTCCTCTCAAACAGTGGCGAGAACCGTGGCTTTTGCCGCGTCGTCCCACCCGCTCGCGCGAGCAACCAGCTCGAAGTGCACAAAAAATTCTCGCCACGGCACGCTCCCATCGAACACGTCGGGCTTAATTTTCATTTTAATTAATTCACCCGCCCGACCGGACAACAAACTAGAAGACGACTCGCCTGATGTTTCCTGCCGAACGCGTGCCTGCAGCCGACGCAACTCCTCCTTCTTTTGTCGCCGCTCCTCCCGGAGTCGCTCCAGCTTCTCCAAAACCGCACGCAAAGTCTCTCCTTCCGCCGCCGTCGCTGACGCCGCCGGCGCCTCGCCCGCTCCATTCGCAGTCTGGTTACGCGTTCTCCGCGGTGAGTGAAGAAGAGCCATTTCCGTTGTTTTCTCTAGCTCGAACTCTCAGATCTCGGACGAGCCCCCAAATGTTGCGCTCGCGATAGCAGTTCCGCTCCGTCACCGCTTTCCGCGATTTGCGCACACATTCGCGAGAATGAGAGAGACGCGACTTCTTAATAAAAGCACTTTATTACAGCTTTTAACAATAATACAATACGAGATCGTACGCGCAAAACGCAACGTGACAACAACACGGCCGCGGTTCAACTCTAAACAACTACTTTCGGTCGCCCGGCAACAAAACAGTCGCGCCGAGCGCACGCCGTTCACACGGCTCCCGTAACACACACAAGGTGTCCCTCGCGCAACAATATGTAAAACAAAAACTTGATAATAAAACGGCCAATGTGAGCCAAGGAACACAGTAAGTAATGTGTGTGTATATTGTCTCTGGTCTCTCTCTATCTTTTCTATTTATTTTTCTATTTGTTTTTTCGACTTTCGATTCATTCTCGTAACAACGCTGAGAATATCAACACGGGTGGATTTTGTATTTGTGTCTACCATGTGCGCGACACAATTTGTACGTGTCATGCGAATTTGTTAATTTATTGTTTGTGAGTAATTTTTGGATTTTCTTATTGTATACGATCCTTTATTCTAAGTATATTTTTTATGTTAAATAATATTATTACATTTATTTCTGAAGAGGATCCCAACCAGGGATCGAAACGTCAATAAATAGTTGTTTCAAAATATACACACACATTACTTACTGTGTCCCTTGGCTCACATTGGCCGTTTTATTATCAAGTTTTTGTTTTACAACATTGGAGCCTTTACGTCTAGTACTTACCATTTACGCAGGAAGAACGCGTTTTCTATAATGATGCCTTTTTTTAAATTTATTACCAGTACTTTTGGATCATCTGTGATGAGAATTTTGAAGTTATGGATTAACTACAGTAGGATGCTTATTAAGATTACTCTACAGTTGGAGTTTTTAATATCTTGCCAACGTAACAACCTCTACCCACGACATCTGGATTTTTTATTTATTAAAAAAAAGAACGAATTTTTCAGTGGGAAGTCGAAAGATATTTATGTACATTATGCGACTGGTTTTGCGAAGAAAATCTTAAATTTGAAAATTAATGACATGCACAGGTATTGTAAACATTTAAAGTACTTGTTAGTATCTATACATAAGGACATTTGTAAGTCACTACCCGTATATATTTATAATCGGTTTTTCTCTACACAAGATGTCTCACTACATAGATTCTTCGACAATGTACGTTGTAAATAATTAAGAAATTTTTGTGGCTACAGAGGAGAGTTTTTAAAATTTCACGCGATACAACAAATATTGAAAATATTAAGGTGCGTACTGACTTGAGCAATTTTACGCGCACGAACGATTTACGCGCACAAATGCTTGTGCGTGGAAACTTTTATCGATGTGAACGATATTTGTTCGTGCGCGCAAAACTGTGCTCCAGTCGTTCGTCGCAGTAAGTAACGAAATGTCGTCAAGAGACATCACCATAGCAGCTGCTGCATATGTTATGATACATATTTTGCGCAAACGTGGTATGAAAAAACAGTCTAAGCGATGGTGGATTACACAGCTATATAATAGCAGAAAAATAAGTGGTGCTCATAACCCATACAGCACAGAACATTCCGGTTATGTTGCTATAATGTTACATCATTGCAAATTGCAATGTAATGTAACAACAATATTATAAAAACATTGCAATTGCAATAAAACAATAATAATATTGCAGCAATGTTTCCAAAATAATGTAATGTAACAGCAAT
>NW_018021965.1:0-8192 GCF_002006095.1 Pseudomyrmex gracilis
ATATGTTATATTTTGTAACAATGTATATACAAGATTTTACTTGGCTCTACTTTGATATCATTTTTTTTGTAAAATAGATTTTGTAGAGAAAGATTTTTAAAGTAATACCTTTTCTAGAGTAATATTCAACGCCGCTTGCCTAGCAACCATAGAACACATGGTGCCGTGGCATAACACTTTTTAAACTTTCTATTTGGAATATTTTATATTTTATAACAAAAAATGTACAAGATTTTACTTGGCTAAATAGTATCTTTTGTAAACCCGCTAAAACGCGTTTTTGCAGCGTCATCACGTAACTCACGTTTCGAAAGAAAAAGACTTTCTCACAGTCAAAATATCTTATCAAGGCTACCGAGCGGCCTTGTCAAGCCGCGCCGTTTAAATCACCGTCCCGTGTGTAAATATATTTTCCGAGGACTGAATGGACTTCGTACAAACGTGACCATATCTCGCACCGCCAATTGAAACGCGTTTACGAAACTTATTCTTAATTACGAGTACCTTGTGTCTTGATTCTACTGTAAATATTTTTTCTTTCTTTATTTTTCTTTATTTTTCTTTATTTTTCTTGTTGAATAAACTCTGTTATTTTTTTTTTTACTCAAAAATTACTGAGTTCACTCTATTTCCACCTTTCCCTGATTTCGACAAGCTATTCCGCAACGAATAAATTAAATAAAAATAAACGGGAACATTCTCACAAAAAGTAGAACCGTTACATGGCGCCCGAACAGGTGAATTAAGATAAAAGAAAGATAGAGTGACTCAAATACCGAATACTTACACGGTGCTTGAGTAAAACGTAGAATAAAAGTATATTTCGCATAAATGTGAGAAAAACTTGATACCGTCCTCAGATCCGTAGCTTTCCGTTAGCTTTTTGGTTTTTTTGGTATGGTTTTGCTTAAAGTATTGTTACAGCAATGGCCTGAATACAGAAGCTGTCGAAAGAACAGCTTATCAGCAAATTAAGGAGTCGGGAAATCGACTCGACAGGGACAATCGAGGAGTTGCGACAGAGATTACAAACATATTCGAGAGACAACCCGGTGTATGCAGAAACCGCACAGGAACGCGAACACACGACAATCACGACCACACCGACATTAGATGCAGCAAAGGCTCTCAGCCAGCTGCGCAAATGGGAGGTGTATTTCGACGGGAAAGATTCGCTGGGTTTCTTGGAACACGTCGAAAAATTAGCCGACGCAGCCGGATTTTCCGACGAGATACTGTTTAAATCGCTACCGGTGTTGCTACGAGGAGAGGCGCTATTATAGCACCGAAATAATAAATCATTTTTGGAGTCGTGGCAACGGTTCCGGAAAGAATTTCTACGTCAATTTTTATCACCGACCTTCCGGGAACAGCTCGCAACAGAGGTGCTTAACCGCAAACAGCGACAGAACGAAAATTTCAAATCATACGCAACGGAGTTGCTTACAAAGATGCGGCGAGCTGGAGATTTTTCACCGGAACAACAGGTGCAACGACTATATACGAACATGGCGGCGGATTTCAAATTTTATATCCGGAGAGAAAGTTTCCGCACCGTGGGGGAATTGACAGCATTGGTAGCAGAATTTGAAGATCTGGAGGAACAAAAAAAAGAATTCCGCAAACCGCCAGTTGCGACCGTCGCATCAGTATATAACAAGGCGGAATGCTGCTGGCGCTGCAAGCAGCGAAGTCATACGAGATAACAGTGCCAGAGACCAGCAAAAAAGTTCTGCTTACGGCAAAGACGGGGTACTAACAAAGGATTGCCACCCGTTTCCGGGAAACGCCACGAGGGCCGGGGTAAACACCGCGTCGAACCAGTCCACACAGTAGAAAGCAAATACAAACCGCGGCCGTACATTGACGTAGAAATACACGGACAGAAAATTGAAGCGTTACTAGACACAGGCGCGGATCTCTCATTTATAAATAAAGAAACGGCTAGATTGGTACGTGAGCTCGGATACAAAATCAAAAAGATCGAGACGCAGATTAACCTGGCAGACGGGAATAGATCAAGCTTGGACGAAGCATTCCAACTCAAGGTAGATTTCGGAGGAAAGAGATACAAGCACTGCTTCTTAATAATGCCGGATTTGCCAACGCCAATGATAATAGGCGTAGATTTATGGCATAAAATGAAATTCCCGATAATACCGGAAGAACAGAACAAAACAAGGGGAAAAGTCTCACCAGCTTGTGCCATGATGCAAGGACTCACGCCACTAACAAGCGCAGAAAAGAAACGCCTGCAGACATTCCTGGACGAGGAGTTGGAAAAATTCACCGACGTAAAGGGGCCAACTAACGTTTTACAACATCATATACGAGTAAAGACCGATATACCGATAAAACAGCGGTATCGGCCACAAAACCCAGCAATGCAAGCCATTATCGACACCGAGGTCGATAAGATGATAAAAGAAGGAATTATAGAATCGTCACGCATTTTGTGGAGCTTACCGATTGTTATAGTCAAGAAAAAGAACGAAGAACACCGGTTCTGCATCGACTTCCGAAAAGTCAATGAGGTGACAGAGAGAGACGCATACCCCTGCCGCATATTCCGGCCACACTCGACAAATTGAGAGGCGCAAAATATCTATCGACAATAGATTTAAAAAGTGGATACTGGCAGGTACCACTGACACCGCAAAGCAAAGCAGTGACAGCGTTTACAGTGCCAGGAAGGGGATTGATGCAATTCCGGGTAATGCCATTCGGCTTACATTCGGCACCCGCCACGTTTCAACAATTGTTAGACACGGTGCTAGGACCAGAGCTAGAACCACGCGTGCTCGTGTACCTAGATGATATAATCGTCACAAGTAGAACTTTCATCGAGCATATCGAGCTATTAAAAGAGGTTTTCCGGCGACTACGACAGGCAAGACTAAAGCCAAACCCAGAGAAATGCCTTTTTGGCCGACAAGAACTGAAGTACCTCGGACACGTAATAAACAAAAAGGGCATCCACACGGATCCAAAAAAAGTAGACGCAATTGCGCAATGGCCGACTCCGACAACGTTAAAAAAGATCCGTCAATTTCTAGGGGTCGCGTCATGGTATTGCCGATTCATCAAAGACTTTGCGGCAACCGCGGCGCCCCTCACATAATTAAAAAGAAAAAGAATGTGAAATGGCAATGGGGGGAAAAACAAGAGGATGCTTTTCAAAAAGTAAAAGCCAGCCTCACCTCGGCACCAGTACTGGCTTGTCCGGATTTTACACGCCGGTTTTTCTTGCAAACAGATGCAAGTAAGCTGGGACTTGGAGCAGTTCTGACTCAGAACACCGCAGAGGGCGAGCAAGTAATTGCATACGCCAGCAGAACGTTAAGCGGGATTGAAAAGAATTACAGCGCCACAGAGCTGAAACGTCTGGCAGTCATATGGGGTATAAGACAAATGCGCATGTATCTCGAAGGATACGAATTCTCAGTAATAACCGATCATCAGTCGCTTAAATGGCTACAGCAACTGGAAGAACCGACAGGTCGATTAGCGAGATGGCTGTTCGAGCTACAGCAATACTCGTTTGAAGTCAAATACAGGAAAGGCGCATTAAACAAGGTGGCGGACGCACTTTTGCGACAACAAGAAATCTGTCAAATACAGAGAAACGCACCATGTAAATGGTATGAAGCCATGACACGAAAAGTAAGAAATCGACCAGAAGACTTCCCGGATTATAGAATTCAAGGAAACAAGTTATACCGGCATGTGCTTCACAATCTAGACTTCCGAGAAACGGACCCGGAAGAACAATGGAAGCAATGCGTACCAAAAACGGATAGAAAGAAAGTAATGTTCCGGTTCCACGACGAACCAACCGCAGGACACCTCGGCGTAGCGAAAACAATCGCACGGATTGCACAATTATACTATTGGCCAGGAATGTTCAAAGACGTGATGAAGTACGTACGAACTTGTGAGATCTGTTTACAGCACAAAATCCCACCAACAAAGCCGGCAGGAAAGCTACACACGGAGCCAGTCAACGTCCCGTGGCAGCAGGTCACAGTCGACTTAATAAGACCGTTACCAAGGTCAAACCAAGGCTGCATTTGGCTATTCGTGATGCAGGACCGATTCACGAAATGGGTGGAATTGAAGGCACTTCGTAGAGCCACCGGGACAGCAGTAACAAAGGCACTTTACAAACAGATCATACTTCGACACGGTTGTCCGGAAGAAATAATTTCGGACACCGGAACTCAGTTGAAATCAAAACAAATGGCCGAGTTACTACAAAACATGAGCATCCGCTACTGATTCACCAGCAAGGACGCCACAATGCAATCCAGTGGAAAGAACAAACAGATCCATCAAAACGATGGTAGCACAGTTCGTGACACGCAGCCAGAAACGCTGGGACGAGAAGATATCGGCATTACAATTCGCGTACAATACGGCTCGGCACGAAGCAACCGAATATTCGCCGGCATACTTAAATTATGGCCGAGAACTTACGCGACCAAACGCCGAGGACCGACCGCAACGAAGAAACGCCGCCAAGCCACACGAACTCCGAAAACGACTTAAAGACGCATTCGAACTCGTAAAAATAAACTTTGCGAAAGCATTCCAGCGACAAGAACGGCACTATGATCTCAGAAGACGGAACTGGAGGCCGGAAATTGGAGAGCAAGTGTGGGAACGAGTATATCCGCACTCAAATAAAGCAGAAAATTTCAACGCAAAACTCGCACTACGATACATCGGGCCACTCACGGTAAGGCGTTACATTTCACCTGTAATTGCCGACCTACAGGATAAACAAAACAAGTGGCACCGACACGTTCACAGGATTTACAAAGAATGCTACCAGAATCCGACAACAACAGCGATAGCGAGGACGACGAACCCAAGGCCGACGAAACGGAAAACAAAGCCGCGCACGTGTCCAAAACACGAACCGCCGAGAAAAGTCACCCCGAAGAAAACAAAAGAACGGGTATAAAAGTCGGATCGAGTACAGCAGGGACATCATTCGAAGAAATGAACGCAGAGAAGACACTAGAAGCGAATTACGCAGAGATGTCGGACGAATCTCTCGAGGTGCTGTTCGAAAGCGTCGTACGACTCGTCCAGGAAGCACCGCAACCCCCGGATCCACTGCCGAGGAAAGATCGTCGACAAATATTGCGCGAGTTATTTGACGATTCCGACCTCAACGAGGAGTTGAAAAAACAGACGGAGGAAGAAGCCAGGAGAAGGCAGCTCCGAGAAAAGGCCGCTAAATTTCGATCGCTCACCGCGCCGGATATTAACCGGCACCGACCACCGCCAGGCCGACGAATACGGCCGTACCGCACCGAGCCGTATCCAGCGACACGAGCCGGCAGGAAAACAACTTGGGCAAAGCCAACGCCGGACCAAACACCACCGACGGCACAACCTTGCCACCGACACCGCAGGAGTTTGAGGTAGAAATCGAGCCGGGACGCTTCGTCAACGTGCCGCACCGCGCCCACCACACCTGGCGGAAATATAAAGTCGACTTGGAGGACGGACGATGGCTGCTCCGATTCAACGACCGGGGGCAGCTCAAAACGTGCAGGCGCACGTCTCCTCCCTAAGAAGGGGAGAGATGTAACGATGTATATCGTTACGGCTGGGACCGACCATCTGTCCCGGCCTAAAACACGGCGCATAGCGCCAAATAATAACTTAAAAATCAGCGTATATACAATATACACTGACGGCCTGCGCGCCGCCCGCACCGCGCGCTTCCCCACGCCATCAAACGGCCTGCGCACCGCGCGCTTCCCCGCGCCATCAAGCGGCCTGCGCGCCGCCCGCACCGCACGCTTCCCCGCGCCATCAAGCGGCATGCGCGCCGCCCGCACCGCACGCTTCCCCGCGCCATCAAGCGGCCCGAGCGCCTCCGAGACCGCGCATTTCACCGCGCCTCCAAGTACCAGCTGTTACCGCGCCCGCACGGCGCGCCCCGCCGCGCTACAAAAATAAGCAGCGACAAACAAATATATGTTTTTCTACGCATCCTGTCAACCCCCGCCCGCGGGAAACTGCAGGTATAAAAGCTGGGCCAAAAACCGAGGAAATCAGATCTGCTCCGATCTCCGGATCTTACGAGTAGCAATCAGGGAAGCTTCTTCTCGGTCGGGCAAATCGACAGCAACTCAGCGATCGGATCCTCATCAGGGAACCTTTAGATTCTCTGCCGGGTAAACCTTCATCCGTTCCGCTCCGCTCCGGGGAATTTCTGGATTCTCTGCCGGGTAAACCGGCATCCGTTCCGCTCCGCTCAGGGGAATCTCTGGATTCTCTGCCGGGTAAACCGGCTTCCGCTCCGCTTCGCTCCGGGAAATCTTTGGATTCTCTGCCGGGTAAACCGACTTTCGCTTCGCTCCGCTCCGGGGAATCTCCGGATTTTCCGCCGGGAAAACCGGCTTTCTTCCCGATAAAACCGCTCCGGGGAATCTTACGATTCTCTGCCGGGAAAACCGGCTCTCTTTCCGCTAGAGCCGTTCTAGGAGGATTATGTATTCTCCGTCGGGCAAATTGATTGTTTCCGTTGGAGCCGCTCCAGGGGAACGGGCGAGTAACGCTATCAATCTAAGCCTCGCAAAGAAAGGCCGGCAGCGCAAGCAAGTATATATGTTGAAAAGTCACTTTTCTATATTGTAAATATTTCCGTTGCGAACTCGATAAAACTCGACTTTCCAAAAGCGTCACTGTGTAACTCGCTTTTTCGGAAGAAAAGTAACTTTTCTCCACTATAAATATTATCTTTTGTAAACCCGCTAAAACGCGTTTTTGCAGCGTCATCACGTAACTCACGTTTCGAAAGAAAAAGACTTTCTCACAGTCGAAATATCTTGTCAAGGCTACCGAGCGGCCTTGTCAAGCCGCGCCGTTTGAATCACCGTCCCGTGTGTAAATATTTTTCCCAAGGACTGAATGAACCTCGTACGAACGTGACCATATCACGCACCGTCAATTGAGACGCGTTTACGAAACTTATTCTTAATTACGAGTACCTTGTGTCTTGATTCTATTGTAAATATTTTTTCTTTCTTTATTTTTCTTTATTTTTCTTTATTTTTCTTGTTGAATAAACTCTGTTATTTTTTTTCTTATTCAAAAATTACCGAGTTTACTTTATTTTCACCTTTCCCTGATTTCGACGAGCTATTCCGCAACGAATAAATTAAATAAATATAAACGGGAACATTCTCACAAAAAGTAGAACCTTTACAAGCTCGTACTAAATTATATTAATAATTCTTATGTAATGACAGATCTAATTTAACGTTAATTACAAAAATGTGTATTTAAATTCTAATAATCTTGCATGTCGTGAAAATAAGGATCATATCAATACTACATATGCAGAACGAAAAAGTATTAAGAAACGTATTAGCTACGTCTCTTGTCTTTTTGTGTGCGTATTGTATAATAATAAAATAATATATATTTGTGCACAACAGATGTGGAATGTAAGGATATAACAGAAAAACAAATAGGAATATTTTATCAAGAATTTTGTATACTTCCAATTAAAAGAGCTTGTACAGAAATTTATATATTTATAATGGAAACATGTATAAGCAACATTGTAATAAAATAAATAGTTTACGACTAATATTTTATGACTTGTTTTCTTATTTAAAGATATAAATCATTGTTATACAATAGTAATCGTTTGGCACACTTAACTCTATTAATTTTGTACTTTCGATTTATGACTGAATCTACGTAGAGAGGGATCCGTTTTGTATGTGAAGAAGAGAACGATTGTTTATATATACATTACATTTGCTTTAAGAAATAGATTACATTTACAAATAAGTTCTAAAATTAATTTGGTTTGCTATCAAAGTTTTTATAATATTCCTGAAGAGACATGTAAAACCATTATAATTATTACGTGCTATTCTCTTGGAATCTCTTCTAAGGGTATATACCATCAACAGACCTCGAAATCGCAAAGTTATTATATAAAATCATGCGCTCCCAGGAAAAATAAATAATTTTATTAATATCTTGGATATCTGTATACCATTAGATGTCCCCGAGTAGAAAATGATTAAGGTTTGCCTGCATTTTGCTCCGGGCGCAATCAGGTAATGTCATGGCTTGCCTTATTTTGGAAAACCTGATCCGGTACTGATAGTGTCTACATCAGGGTTACCGTATTATTTGATACGTGTGGCCCTTCT
>NW_018021965.1:9567-19254 GCF_002006095.1 Pseudomyrmex gracilis
GGTCAGAAACCTGCTATCAGGGCCATATGTAACACGACGTTACATTTTTGATCAGGGCGCTGTCAGGCTGCCTTAACAAGACCTTATCAGGCAATAGGACAAAACCTAACGCGCCCTTCTTAGGGCCGTGTTTGATTTTCTACTCGGGTCATTTCCTTATTCACTAACTTATCTATTCAATCAGCTATAAAAAGTTTAAAACTAAGATGGAAACATATCAGAGACAAAATAAAAATACCATTAATTGATGTTTTAAAAGCCATAGAATTCATTTTAACATCTACATATTTTGTTTTCAATAATCAATATTATAAACAGACTTTTGGTATGCCCATGGGATCACCCTTATCTTCTAGTATTTCAGACATATTAATGCAAGACTTAGAAAAACAAGTGTTAAAAAAATTACACTTCAAACCAAGTTTTTATTACAGATATGTTGCTGACATAGTGATGACTGCACCGATAGATGACTTAAATTATTTATTAAAAACTTTTAATAAATTTGACAATAAATTGCAATTCACGTTAGAAGTACAAAATTTTATTAAATTAAATTTTTTAGACATAGAACACTAATAAAAAGTGACGAATACATAATAAGTGACTATTATCACAAACCGACTTTTTCGGATAGATATCTTAATTACCACTCATCTCATCACATATCACAAAAAATAAATAACTATTATCGGTATGGTAGATAGAGTATTGCTTTTATCACACCCGACATTACATGAAAAAAAATTTTAAAATAATGACAAAAATTTTATTACAGAATGAATACCCATTACATTTCATTTTCAAAATAGTAAATAATAGAATTAAATTCTTTTTAAGTACTAAAGTATCTCAAAGTAGAACATATGACACTACAAACACACAAAAAATAAGGAAATTAATTACAAATATGTTGTCATTTCTTATGTTAACAAATTATCACATACTACAACAAAAACAGTAAAAAATATAAAAGGAGTGTCATTGGCTTACCGAAGTCTAAATAAATTAGATAAATTTATAAAAACATTGAAAGATACGTTGGAAAAAGAACAAACCAAAAACGTTATATACAAAATCGAATGCAACAATTGTAAGGCTACATACGTAGGTCAGACCAAAAGAATGTTGAAAACGAGAATTACGGAACATAAAAATCAAATAAACAGACGTACAGATAATTATTCGGTAGTTACACAACACAGGATACAAACAGGTCATGATTTCGAATGGAATAATGTTAAAATTTGTGATAACAAAAATTCATATTACAAAAGAAACATCTCAGAAATGATACACATTAAATTACAAAATGAATCTTTGAATGTAATGTCTGATACAAAACAATTGAAACCGTACTTCTCGTTTTTAGAAGCGTATAAAAATAAATAAGATAATATAATGTCAAATGATAAATGTTTAGACATGTTGCGGTGTTATTGAAAAGACACATTTGAATTTCATCGTTGTAACAGAAAGAACATTGTATACATGTATAAGAGGGGAAAACAATATATATATAGAAGAGAAGCAGGGGTGTCACATAACCACAGTAGATGTAACAAGTGTTGTTAAAATTAAAATCAACGTTACTATGATGTAGTGACATAGATAGTGTTTTGTGATGCTTTGTTTCTCCGTAATATTGGGTAAGAATAATTTCAAAATAACTATTACATTGTTTGTTTGAGAAAGTTAATATGTCTTGTTTGTAAATTAACAATCGTATTTATATTATATAGACAATCACTGAAGAAGATCTGAATCACAGATCGAAACGTTTGATTAATATTTAGAAGGATAAAATAACATTTACAAAAAAATACACGAACACCTAGTATAATTGCTCGTATAGCCTTATTCTTTATTATTAAGTTTTTAACGAGTTTATACAATTATTAAATTATATTATTTTTATGTCATCATGAACTAAACTACTTGGAATTCTTTTAATTTTACCTCATATTTACCCTGAACTCTACATATCCCAAGTCAAACAGTAATGTTATTTCTTTGTAACCGGTATTTTCGGCATCTATCTAAAATAAATTACTTAAATATTATATTATTTTCTGTTGTTACGTCCTGTGGACTCAACTTCCTTTCGCGACATGATGGCAACAGGATGCGATATCCTGAAAACGCAGCCGCACGATGCTGGCACGTGAACGGATATCAATGTCCGGTAAATTTTAAGAAAAACCGCTCAAACTTGAGAAAAATTTTTTCGTATTTGATATTTCAAGAACGCAAGACGGATATTAATGCCCGATAAGGATACACAAAGCGGACAAAACTTGAGGAAAACTTTTTTATTATCGATTTTTCTTTTGCAAACGGAAATTCACGCCCGGAGCGATAAAGCTATAAGGAAATTCTGGAAAATAATAAAATTAGACGACTTAATCGCGGAGGTTTGATTGGCCCAGAGCTCTCCCAGCTTTGTGAATAAAAAAAAGAACTCAGGGCGAGCTCGGGCAGAAAGAAAAAAGATTTGCTCAAAAACTGCGGTCTACGCGTCGAGTGAGTGCGAGTAAGTGCGAGTGAGTGGAAAAGGTAAAGAAAAGAAAGAACTGCTGGAAATCCGCTGGCACTACAATCGGCTGCCGCTACAACTCGCCGCCGCTACAACTCGTTGTTTTCTGCCGCCATCACCGATTTGCTGTTATCCTACTAAGTAGTAAGTGCTAGTATTAAGTCAGTAAATTTGTTTGATAGTGCCTCACGCTGCGACCAAAGACTTAGAGTAATTATAAGGACAGTTGCTCCCTTTGTTAGAGTAGAGCTAACGCTGATACGGATTGCAGACGATTCGCAAGGATTGTTAAGCAATTTTCAGCGGGCGCTCTCGCGCTGTCGAATCTGAGCTAACGCCGATACGGATTGCCGACAATTCACGAGCGATTCTTAACGGGGGCTCTCGCGTAATGAAACATAAAGAAAAAATTCATCCGAATAAATAAACCAAGCTAACAACTGACCTACAAACCCTGAACCGCCAGAAACTTAGAATCGCAAATTTTAAGTGGACCCGACCGCCTGTCAAAAACGGTGGAAATCTAGGGCCACCTTCAAGGGACACCGCCGAAGGGCCGCTAAACGGGTCCGCAAACAGGCGCCACCCCTCTCCGCCCTTCTCGAGCAAGCGAGTTCTTCGAGCGAACATCCGCGTGAATCAAGAAATGGCGGAAATAACACCAGCGAAAATGAACCCTTAGAGCATAATTTAGAAACACGCGTTCACGCCAATACAGGATCAAGTGATACGCGAATTCAGTCGCCTCCCTGCTCCCCCTCTCCGACTTATTCTGAACCAAGCTATTCTCCCGGAACTCCCGCAGATGTTTATTCTGCACCTACACCTCCGCCCCCCCTCGTTCTCCTTCTCCTATCCCTCCAGACATAGACCCCGTAAATGAATCTTCCTCCGGCTCCATCAGCCTATTTTCTAGATTGCAACACTATCTAGATCTCGCGTCCGTGTACGAAATCACGTATCCTGTCAAAAAACATAATGTCATAGATTCCTACAAAATCAATCCTGCTGACTTTCATCATCTGATCTCTACTTCTCTCTCGCACGCCTTCGTCATCATCCGTTTTCCTTTCACTGAAGAACCCCACCTAGTTCCAATCTCCGATATTTACGGAATTTTCCTTCGCAACCGGGCAAAAATAACGGAAATAATTGAAATAGATCTCGATTAAGTTCGCGTTCTCACCGACACAAATAATGTTAATTTACACATACACAAATAATGTTAATTTACACATACACAAATAATGTTAATATGCACGTATGCAAATAATATAATAATACTTGTTAATTTCTGTACTCAATCGTCTACGCGTACCCACATGTATCTCATATATGTATATGTATCTAATAATATGTCCCACCTGAGGAAATACAAATGTTAATCAACCAATTGTTTAAATAAACATTTATTTGTTGACCTCAGTACCCTTCCTCCTCAAGAAAATCGCACAGTCTCAACCCAGGTCATTAAGATTCACATCTCAGGCCTAAAAACAGAGACACACGAGTGAGAGTCCAAAGTGCGACGTAGTAAGAGCGGCATATAACCGTTGACCTGTCCGTCGGACCCGACGCATCTCGCTCGGCTCGTGCATACACACGCTCTCTTTCCGATAAGTGTGTATCGCGAGGTAAAGACAAATCGACCTATGTTACGATCCGTTCATGCCCGACCGTTTTTAGGGACTAGGACATAACACTGTCAATAAAAATAATTTCTCAGGTTTACTCTGACTTTAATGATATTGTGAGTTTCTTAATAAAATTTACAAATTTTGCCAAGGCTCCGCCTCAGACACATATTCTAATCACTGTTTGATGTCATTTGCAATCTTTATCCTTGCAGTTTCAATACACTTCTCTTTTAAAGCATTTCTTAAATTAGTCATTTCTCAATCTCAGTTATACTTTGAGTTTTTTTCTTTATCAACTAATTAAAATAAAAACAAACATTTCACACAAAACAGAACACTCCAATGGACATCTATTAAACATCCATGATAGAAATTGGAAACATCTAATGGACGTCCACGTTACCTCTTATGGATATCCATTAGATGTCTAGAGTTTACTTTTTAAGTATCCAGAAGAAGTCTAATAGATGTATTCTATAGATGTTTTGTGGATATGCAGTAAACATTTTATAAAGATTTTTGAAATAATTATCAGATAAAGGTTTTTAAATGACATACATATAATTTACGTTGTTCAGATATAATTTATTTTATTTAGTAACATATAAAAGCAAATACTATATACAATAATCTTGTATAAATGTGTTTGATGTGTATGTGTATATAAATTTTATATAGATAAATAGATACTTTTATTGGTCCGTTCTGGATTATAATTTTCACACCGATCCTTAAAAACTACCTTACATCTGTGTATAATTTTTATATACATACTGTTACATAATATGTATCATAATATGTAACAGTATATATTGTTACGCGGCGGTCACCGCGTATGTATTGCGGGAGCCGCGTGAACGGCGCGCGCTCGGCACGATTCTTCGTCGCTGGGCAACGGAGTTGTGGAGAGAAGTAACAGGGACGCGAAGCTGTCACGACGCGTTACGGACAATCTTGTTATTTTCTGTAAAAATACGAATTGTAATAGAGTGTTGTAAAGAGAAGCTTTGTTCTTTCATTTCCGCGGACGTGTGCGCGAATTGCAGAGATCGACGACGGGACGACGACGGATCGATTTCGGCCCAAACCTCAAAATGTTGCACTCGCGGTGACGGTACTGCCTCGTCGTCGATCTACTTATCGTCCGACGCCTCGCCTTGTGATCTACTGTCTCTCTCCTCGCTAATAAGGAACGGCAACGCTAGCCGTTGCGCAGCCTATGCGGCACAAAACAACATCCTGAAACGCTATTTATTAATACAAAATAGTTCTGAAACTAATAACGCTCCACCTGCAAATAATATTAACAATATTAGAGTACATTTCAATGTTAACTTAATGACAATATTTAATAGAGGCATCTCGCGCCTTCGCCAATATATGCGCGTTCGCTTTTTCTGTTCAATCTTTTGAGCTGCTCTCCCGAAAACATGGGACGATACAAGCCCACCGCCTCCTGTGCCGGCCGGAGTTATGTCCTTGTGACGGACACGAAAAGTGTCATGTCACACTATATAAAATTTATATACACATTAAACAGTAGTATGCACTGTTACATATTATGTAATAGTATATATATATATATATATATATTGTGACGTGACACTTTTCGTTTCCGTCACAAGGACATAATTTTGGCCGGCACAGGAGGCGGTAAGCTCGCGTCTCCCATTTTTTTAAGGGAGAGCAGCTCGTTAGGCCGCGTAGCGCAGGCGAATGAGCCTAATTTTGCGAAGGCGCGGGGCGCCTGTTATATTGAGCGAATAATGGACGTACTAACATGCGTATTAATTTGTTATTGCTGTTATTTTCAGCCTACCTTATATTGTTTAATTGCGTCATTATTTTGTGTATTTATGCTGTGCGAGCTGCTTGGCGGTTATTCAGTCGTGAATTTCAGCGCAGAGAGAGAGAGAGAAAGAGAGAGAACAGCTCACGATGCGTAGAGGCGGACGAGGTAAAGCAAAGAGGAGCGACGATAGAGACAGACAACGGCATAGGGACGTAGGGACGTCACAGATACGAGGCGCTCGGCGAGAATGTCGGCGATGGAATAGAAAAACGGGAGATGCTAGCACTCCGACTCTACAAAAACCGGGCGAAGCTCCCTTTGGAGTTCTTGACCTCGTGATGCAAGGAGATAAGCCGAAGTAAGCTCATCTACGTGAAAATTGACGCAGAACGGGCCGGTTACGGCCAACGAAGGGCCTGAGCCGATGTGTTGCCGAGACGCACGTGGCCGTTGTCAATCACAGCGCCGCAAGAGTAAGAATACGAATGGCTCGTAACCTGGCGCGGCGAACAGCGCGAGACATCGAGAGTACTTGCCGCAAGAATCTGCTTCATTGTTGTGCGTGCCGTGACAGACGTGAGTTCCTCGCCTCCTAGAACGAGTGTTGATTGTGTCCAGTGTAAGTGCCGAAAAAGAGACCCGAGGAGGAGCGGAAAGAATAGGAGGCAACCGTACTGAGAAGAGCTACCGAATCATTTTTGCGGATTCGAGGAAGCTGCGTGAAGAGGGTGCTGGCGAACGTGAGTGGTTGCTCGATCTCTCTCGCATATTTTCTCCTTTTGATATTATACCGTCGCGGATCGAGTCTGCACGTCTAGCGTCAGCTCGATGCCGTGCAGTATATTCGCGGTTAACCATCATGTTTGATTAATTGTACGATAAAATTGATAATATCGGTAGTTGCCGTAAGACTTGTTTTCGCTGCTCTCTCGTCGTACCACGGGCGCAACAATCCGGGCGTAATCCCGCTTGTCAGTCGTGCGTGTGATGTTTTCTTTTTTTTTGTATTTTGTATCTCGTATCTTTGTGCTGCGTCTACACGTTATTATTCTCACGGAGCGTGTAATTTATAAATACGGAATACCATCTCTCTGCGTTTTTCGATATATTGAGAGTTGTAAGTGCGAATCGTGCCGAAATTTTTAGCCGTCGGGCCGCGATATAGCATTGCGTCTATTATCTTGTTTGCGCTAAACGGCGGGCGCGCGCCGACCGTTTTGTCTAGCGTTTTGCATACGACAGCGCATTCCTCCGCCTAGATAAAACCCTGCGGTCCTTCTTGGGCGATAAAATATATTAAACTTTTGATACGCGGTCGCGAACAGAAATAGAAGCGAAGAACTCATTTTTCTGAATTTGTTGCCGACCGTAAGCACGTAACATATGTAAAATTTTCACGCCTTCCTGATTATATCATTTTTTATGTTTTTTTTTCTTATTTATGTTTTACGCTAATTAATTCTTTTTGTACTGCCGAAATTCCTTTCGGCCGGTAACCGTCCAAAATCATATACAACCGCTGTTATTAAAATATATTGCAAATACTACTAAACGATCAAGTTTATCTGCCATTATTTAAAAAACACTGCCTCCTGAGCCCACGCCTCTCCGTATTTTTTATCAAACTGAGGTACCAACTTATGCTGCCGTCACGTCGATGTTAATTTGGAGAATCATAGTAATTAAAGTCGAGATTTTGTCGTGCGACGTGTAAATTCACGCCTGGCGCCCAACTAACAAAATTTCGTAAGTTTTCTTTTATTTATTGGCGGAAAACGTGCCGAAGTTGTGCGGCACTCTCGATAAAAGATCCAAACGCGAGGTGCCCGTCACAATATATATAAAATTTGTAACAATGCATATTGTTACGGCCGGGACCGACCATCCGTCCCGGCCTAAAACGGCACTTTGCGCCCACATAAACGATTAGACGATCAGCGTATATTAAATATACGCTGACGGCCTGCGCGCCGCCCGCACCGCGCGTTTCCCCGCGCCATCAAGCGGCATGCGCGCCTCCCAGACCGCGCGTTTCACTGCGCCTCCGAGTACCAGCTGTTACCGCGCCCGCACGGCGCGCCCCGCCGCGCTACAAAAATAAGCAGCGACAAACAAATATATGTTTTCCTACGCATCCTGTCAACCCCCGCCTGCGGGAAACTGCGGGTATAAAAGCTGGGCCAAAAACCGAGGAAATCAGATCTGCTCCGATCTTCGGATCGTACGAGTAGCAATCAGGGAAGCTTCTTCTCGGTCGGGCAAACCGACAGCAACTCAGCGATCGGAACCTTACCGGGGAATCTTTAGATTCTCTGCCGGGTAAACCGGCATCCGTTCCGCTCCGCTCCGGGGAATTTCTGGATTCTCTGCCGGGTAAACCAGCATCCGTTCCGCTCCGCTCCGGGGAATCTCTGGATTCTTTGCCGGGTAAACCGGCATCCGCTCCGCTCCGCTCCGGGGAATCTCTGGATTCTCTGCCGGGTAAACCGGCTTCCGCTCTGCTCCGTTCCGGGAAATCTTACAATTTTCCGCCGGGTAAACCGGCTCTCTTCCCGCTAAAACCGCTCCGGGAAATCTTACGATTCTCTGCCGGGAAAACCGGCTTTCTTTCCTCTAGAACTGTTCTAGGGGAATCACGTATTCTCCGTCGGGCAAACCGACTCTTTCCGTTAGAGCCGCTCCAGGAAAACGAGCGAAGAACGATAGCAATATAAGCCTAGCAAAGAAAGGCCGGCAGAACAACCAAGTACACTTTTTCAGATGAAAGTAACTTTTTGATATTGTAAATATTTTTTTCTGCAAACCGATAAAACTCGGTTTTCAAAGCGACATTGTATAACTCACTTTTCAGAAGAAAAGCGACTTTTCTACGCGATAAATATTATTTCTTGCGATAAAACGTGTTTTTGAAGTTCCACTTCGGAACTCTCGCTTCGGAAGGAAAGGACTTTTTTTTTACAAACAAAATATCTGTTCAAGGCTTCTGATCGGCCTTGTCAGAGTCGCGCCGTTTAAATCACCTGCCGTGTGTAAATTTTTTTTTTCCCAAAAGTTGAATGAACCGTGTACGAACGTGACCATATCACGCACTGCCGATTGAGACGCGTTTACAAAGATTATTATTTTGAATTCACCGTTCGGTGGATTGTTTTGTTGTGAATATTTTTCTTTCTTTTTTTGTTTGAATAAAATATATCAATTTTTCTTATTTAAAATCACCGAGTTCACTCTATTTCTACCTTTTCCGACGAGCCATTTCGCAGCAAATAAATTAATAAAANAAAACGGGATAATTCTCACAAAAAGTAGAACCGTTACAAATTTATACATAATAAGTAAAAGTATGTATATTTTACCAATTATTGAGATATTTTAGTAAATTTTTTATAATAATTTACGGATCTGAATACGTATTGCACAACGTTCATGGACTTTTACATTTAACTGATGATGTTAAACAGTTTGGGACACTAGACAATTTTAGCGTTTTTCCGTTTGAAAACTTTATGAAAGAACTAAAGCTACGCAAATCGGAAAAGCCATTGGAACAAATAAGTAATCGTTATGGAGAAATGAGCTCGTGCGAAATATCATAGCAAAACGAGAAAAAACGGGTGATACTCTATTGACCACAGTACGATTCAACACCGCTCGATTCGACACAGATTTATTCGACACCAAATTATTCGACACCGTACGATTCGACACCAGATTATTCGACA
>NW_018021965.1:19734-25372 GCF_002006095.1 Pseudomyrmex gracilis
ATTTGGTGTCGAATAAATCTGTGTCCAATAATTTTGTGTCCAATAATTTGGTGTCGAATCGATCGGTGTCGAATCGTATTGTGGTCAAACGGAACACGCCCAGAAAAAACCACATTGGCGTTAAAAACGGCATTATAATGGATCGTTAATATCAGGATGGTATAGTCCGAAATTTTTTAAAGACATTTTCTTAAATTATACGCTTACAATCAAATCTTTTGATAATTTTTGCTTAATAGATAAAGACAGTTTGTTTGGAAAATATTGCAAGCAACGGTGAATATGTAGCAGTAGGTCATAAATTTGAAATTATAAGTGAACTCTACAATACTCTCCGTGTAGTTCCATAACTGTAAACATATATAAAGTTAGACAGTTATCTTACAAATCTGGCTTCTGGACAAAATTGTCCTCAAATGTATGAAAATGCCATTTGTGGACAAACAACATTTCGCTGTAATACCCCTTATAAACACTGTGAATAAATAGACTGACTATATATATACTTGTGTGTCTTCTTATAATCCTTTTTTTATTTTTCAAGCATCTAGAACGATCTCAACAATCTGTTCCATACTTAACATGAACTGATGCTGCACTTTCTTGCTTTTAAACCCAAATGACTGATGCGTGTAAAGAGCAATTTGTAGAGGTAATTCTCTCTGTAGTGATTGACAGCATTAACTGTTTCTAAAAGCTACAAAATAACATATATAATATTATCAAAAAAGATAATTACAAAAAAAATAATCCAACATTACATGCCATTTCCCCAAAAAGTGTAGAAAAATGCATTTAAGAAAAGAAAATGTATTTAATCAAAACATTAAGATAATGATATTTGTCAATTATATTCTGTTAAATTTTGGAAGAGAGTTACGTGTTTTTTTTGTCACACAAACATTGTACTATATATACAATATAAATAAAACTTATATAAATGCATTATATAATGCCTTTTTAAACATGAATTCCGCACTTGGCAATTCAAATAAAGAATATGCGCTTACTACAATATTGTAAGTAAGCTAAAAGAGAAACAAAACTTTCAAATTATAAGAAAACTAAAATAATTTTAATGTACATATAAGATATTTCATATTGCTCTTACATTTGCGACGACAGGAAAATATTGGCAATAAAAAATGTCTTTAATTTCGGGCGTGGCAACTTTTGCTCTAATCTTTCCGACATTTAAAAATAATTGATTCTGATACTTTGACACTAAGATAATCCTGTAGCGAGTCTGACCAAAATTCGGAAGCAGTCTTATCAAAATGTTTATTATTTTATTTTTTAGATATGCTAACCAAGTTTGCATAACAATTATATATTAGATTAGTATTTTTGAAGTTTACATGATATTTTCACATTTACCACATGACCGTACCAAGACCAGAGCCAAAGTCAAATTGTCTTCTATCATCAAGAATCCTACATATATAACCGCATAATTTTGAACATCTCTACCAAGCAGATACGTAAGTGAGCTTATCAAAATTAATTGATTGCCAATTGTATACATTGGTCTTCAAAATTTGCCTTGCTCTTCTATCCGTACAAAATCTATGTCTTCTATAAATATTTTCTGATTACGATTAGCATTCAAACGTTCTTTTACTTTTTGTAATTTTTTTGGCAGTTGTGATTGCTCCAGCGGAGAATGGCGACCATGCAAATAGCAAAATAATTTTTTTTACACTTTCTTTTACTTCTTTCAAGCTTATGTTATTTTTTGTCTAAAAAGTAATATTATAAAATGGTGTACATAAGGTATGTTTTATATATTATGACAAATGTTACAATATACTATGACAACTTTACAATATATTATTATATAAATATTTGTGAACATATTAATGATATACACAATTGTGTATTCCGTACCTTTCAAGATATTTTCTATTTTCTTTGATACCCATGCTGAGAATACTGTGTTCTAGGTTTTTTGACAATACCAGGATGATGCTTATATTTTAAGCCATTGTTGGAAATCAAATTTAATGTTTCATCATTGAGTATAGCTTTTGGCTTTGCTGACAACTAAAAATGCAAGTCTTATATTATTATCATATTCTAATCTTATTTATTATATCTAAGCATGTGATGTCATAATAGAAAATTATACAATAGAAAATTTATATAATATATGTCTAATAGATGTTCATAATAGATTTTTTTATGGATATCTATAGTGGACGTAGCATAGATATGCATTAAACGTCCTTTCATCATCTATTATGGAGATGGAGCTGTGGATGTTGTATGGACCTCTAATAGACGTCACGTTCTGTATGCATTGTTGCACATAATGTAAAATGTGTTTCTAACCTCAATTTTAATGTCTATAATGCTTTGTTTGGAAGTCGAGGAGGTTGGTTGGTGAGAAGAATAAGTTCTATACTTAAACTTGTATTCTTATCTTTATTGCTCCGTTTACAAAGTTCCTTACGTTCCTTATGTTCCTTACACGGCTGTTCCTCACTGTGGTAAACTCTCCGGCTTGCAGAACCACACAGTGAGCTAGCAGTCGATTCACAGACTCTGCCCTGCTTCATCCACGCGATCGATTTATAGTAGATCGATCGCGCTGATTCAGCAGGCCTACCGGTCCTAGCAACGGCCGTGCTAGTTACCGGTGCCGGTGTCGACACATGCTGCGTTGCACTTCGGACAATGCGGCGATGTGTCGCACCCTGNTTCGGACAATGCGGCGATGTGTCGCACCCTGTGGCAACCAGCAGTTCTTCCTAGAACTGCTGCCTTCCTGCAACTTAACTAGGTCATTGAGCAATGACAGTGATGTCTCATCACATTGCTCAATGGCCTCATCTTACTTAACTTTTACTACAAAAATTGGCGCACAACAGCTTCTTACCATAATGCTCGCTGTTTTCGCAGAACAATCGTCAAGTTATTCTATTATTTGCATGAATTTAGTCATCACGTATTTCTATTAATTTAATATATTATCCATGCTATAACAATTAATGATGAGTATACTTAATTATTATTTTATTAATTAAGAAATCACGTCAAATTCTCGTCTGTCAATTATTATACAAATTGGCTGCATTCCGAAATAATACAGGAAATGTCATCCAGTGGTTCTTGTTATACTTATTATATATTACTTATTAGTATTACTTATATTTCACTTCTGACACTTTTATTATAGAACTCTATTGCGCGTGATTCACCGCGTGTGGACTTGACGCGAGGCACTACCGTGCTTCTTGATGTTTCCCTCTTTCTTTAAATTATCTTCTTCAAACGCGGTCGTATATGTTGTGACGTGGTGGAGCGGCTGCTGGCGTACCTGCTCATCTTCGTCACAAAAGCTTGTCCCCAATGTCCGAACTTGTACGTGAAAAGTTGCCGATCCTCCAGGGCAAACGCGAGTAATAAAGCAGCGGAAAATCACGAGGACTCCGTTCAAATTAACGGAAAACCAGCAAAGCTGCCGGGAAGGTCAACAACAACAACAAAGTTCCCGTCAACAACGATAACGACGGTTGAGCGGACCTGACCTTGGCGAAGGCCGTTAAGGCCTCTCGAATTTTAAAAGTACAACGAAACGAGACACGTGAGTTTCGCGTCAGCGGAAAAGTCCGGACCTGATAAGCCCGACGGATTTTTTCCCTCGCCGCCCTGAGCTCCTCGCGCAGGAAGCCAGCAACCGGGTATAATACCCGCCCGCGTTGCGATCAAAGAGCAGAAAAAGCTCCGCGTTTAGATAAACAGATATTAGTTGCGAGATTCGATCGGAAGATAAACAGAAGTCGATACGTCACGCGAGCGTGCTGGTCGAGCATGTAGTGAGTGCGAGTGCCAGAGGGTGCGAGCGAGAGCGGGAAAGCAAGCCCGAGACGAGAGTGAAAGAGAGAGAGAGAGAGAGAGAGAGAGAGAGCGAGGACAAGCAAAGACGAGAGAGGCGAACGGACAAGCCTGAAAACAGCGGGAGCTAGACGGAGAGAACCCTGCCGGTGAGCGATCGTCTTGGAGCCGCCTTCTCTGATTGATTAAGTGTTTTGTTTCTTGTCGCCACTCCGTATATTTGTCCGGCTGGAAAACACTGTCGCGCTGACAGTATCGCGAAGGGCCGAGGCAATTCGGTCCATCGTCGTTCTTACGTGTTGATAAGGAGACGAAAGTGCAGCGAGTAGCTGTCGTCCGGCGGCGATAATACTTTCCTCTTCTAAAAGAAAGTCTAGCGGGTGAAAGACTCCGCTAATCCCGTATCACAAAGTCCGCTTAGTACTCCACGTGTCCTGGAGACGCGTCACGTGCATCTCGACACAAGCGAGGTGCTATCGAGTCACATTAGATATAGGTGCTATTGTTTTGCGAAGGTGTTATCGGATCGCGTCGGTGATAGAAGCTATCGAATTGATCAAATCGCCGGGTGAAACGTCTGAAAATATATCGCGGTTATTCGAATAACTATCGTGCTACAGGTTGTGCAAGACAAAATACTTTCCTGGCGTACAATATCCGCTTTAAAGACTACGAAATTGTAAACAGCTGATTCGGCGAGCGAGACCTAATCCTAATCCGGTCGTTGACTCGGCCGGCCGAACGGCGTAAACTGTCAATCGTGCCGTTTACGCGACTTCGGAATTTGTCTGAAAAACAAGTCCTCCCGCGACGTATACAAAACCTGCGATAAACGCAGCGAAATTCGAAGAATTCTGTCTGGCGTGCCTAGACGCATTGTTGAGCTCGCATTTCATTCTCCGATATACTATTCATTGTCCACCGACGGACTCGATCTTGATATAATATTTTCTTTATTTGTTAACCCGGTTTTTTATTATATTTGAAAACCTTAGACTTAAGAATAAATCTGTTATCTCTTTAAAATTTACATTCCGCGTCATTTATTCAGTCTTCCCGTATTCTCTCCTTATCGTGACATAACACCTCGCCTCTCTCCGTTCGGATCAAAAAGAGCTAGTCGGCCTGAATTCCAACGACGGGACGTCTTGAAAATTGGTACGCGAATCGCGTGCCTGGCGCCCAAATTACATTCTTAAGAAACTAGATTATCCCGAGGATTCAGAATATTTCCGGGCTGACCTGGACGGTGACAGCGGTCACGTCGTGGACGAGCAGTTTTTCTTATTGCAACCGTTAAGAAGAAAAAGTGTTGCAATGTATGCCATCTAGCAGCAGGCATACAAACATGCACACAATTTGGTCGCACAATGACGATGACTACGTTTCTTAATCGTAAATTATTCACTTCGAAACTTTATTGTCGTATATCTCGAAAAATCAGAAAAAAACAATAAAAACACAAGAATACTTATTTTTTTATTTTTTCAACGTGAATTGAACGAGACTAAAAAGAAATCGATCGGTTCACTTGTTATTAATAAATAACTGATTTAAAATTTCCCCTCCATTGAAATGCCTGATTTTCGCGTATAAGAGGCACAGTGTGCTCGCGCAACTTCGTTGTGCGTGAACTTGGCGCGAGGCACTACCGTGCCTCTTGATATTGCAATATTTACTGCCAATACTGGAAAAATATAGACGTGTATCGGGTGACACTCTATTGACCACAGTACGATTCGACACCGCTCGATTCGACACAGATTTATTCGACACCAAATTATTCGACACCGTACGATTC
>NW_018021965.1:30781-34929 GCF_002006095.1 Pseudomyrmex gracilis
GTGTCGAATAAATCTGTGTCGAATCGAGCGGTGTCGAATCGTACTGTGGTCAATAGAGTATCACCCGAGAGAAGCAAGGGTGAAGCTTTTCTTGCTGCGGGGGGGGGGCGTAGCCCCTTTCTGCCTATTCACTTACAGCACAAAAAAAATGTACATGGAATCAAAAAATAAAAGTTCATTTGTAAAACGTTTTTTAGTAATAACTTTTTAACTAACAACGAGCGACGGCTAAAATTTTTTGCTTGTCACTCAGGACAATATCCTTGATAACATATGTGAAGCTCAAATTGATCGAAAGGTGGTTCGTTATTGTCAATATTTACCTAAATTATTAACCATTACATATGTTTTACGATTATTGAGGTAGTTATTTAATTGAGTTATACTTTACAGATTATGAATTAAAAAATAGGATCTAGATTATCGGATAGCTCCGGACGCAAATCTGTCGGTTACTTTTAGACACTTTTCTAAGTTTTAAATTCAAACACGTGAGATTTTACCATCTTCTTCATGCAAAAATGATCCTGTTGCAAAAAAGCAACCAAAACTAAAAAGCTAAAAACAAAACGAAGAAATTCAAATTCTTTCCTATCAGAATTGTAGTAATGCTACAAAATGTATTATGTGCGGAGAAACTTTTGAAGAAGACTGAATCCAATGCCATAAATGCAAAGATTGGGCTCACGAAGTTTGCGTTGACATTGATCCATCAAATATTTATTACTATTGTGATGTTTGCAAAGCCAAAGAACGCTTAAGCCAGTTAATAAATATTTCTGGGACTATCTGCCGTCTCTTCCAGTGCCAAAAATTAGAGATTAACATTATCGTATTGTTACTACAATATTTAAATTATTAAAATATGTTTCTATTTTTTTATTACAATGATTAAAAAAGTTCTAAAGTCAATCTCAAGTGTCTTTTATTACTTGTGTATTTTTATGTAGTTTATTTAAATGTCCGAGGCTACCTGAACTTTTCATACGTGTATAACTTCCATCACTTTGGTGCTCTTGGTGCTGACTGGCTTGATTGTTGAACACCTGTGTTTTGACCAATTATTGTTGTTAGTAAAACATATATTAAAGTGGACAAGAAAACAAATATACATGTATAAAAACACAAACATATCAGCGATGTATTGATTTTTTTTTACTCTCTCAGATATAACCAAGACTAAATGAGCATATTTTGCAAATCTGCAATAACACATGTGTATCTGCAATACACAAATAAAATGCAGCCAGCATTCAAACATAATAATATGTTATTTCACATAGTGTCTATAAATATGTCATGCCGTAATGCAAATATTATTGCATCAATCAAGCAAAATTGCTGAAATAAATGTAGCAGGGTAAAAGCATAACGTGCTCTTGGTTTTATTTATTTCTATATTTTCTTGCATATCGTGCTTATACAGTCCACTCATATGAGGACACAACTAAGTGGAATCTGCTGCAAATTGCTGATAAATTAAACCTGCGTACATACTGTTGACATACTGCTATCTAGGTTAACACAAATTTTCGAGAAAGTAAGATAAAGAACAAAGTAAAATAAAAATTGTACAATTCCGATTTTTCGATTCGCGGAATACCTCGCCAGATGAAGTGAGCGGGGTTGAGAATAAGCAAATTCGGACGGCTTGGTTTTCTTTAATTTAAAATTTTTAACGATTTATTCGTACTTGTAATAAAAAAACAAACATACAGTAAATGACTTTCAAGCTGTTGCGATGTTTTTTCCACAAATGTACACCGCAACTTATAAACACAAGAAAACAGACACTATAATTTACGCAATAGAAGTTAGTTCGCAAAAATCTAACCATAAGTTTTAACTTGTTAAGCAATACGCTTGCGATTACAAAGTTATCACAGAGTAATACGCCTAAGTATCGCTGCCGCGACTGCCAGGACTACCGGTAGAGAAGGCGAGCTTCTTCGAAGCGGAGCGCTACGGGTAGGACGAGTCCTTAGTGCCGGGACCTCCGGCAGAGGAACCGTGATTCTTCCGGATCGAGTCTTCGTGCGGTAGAAGTCGAGACATCTGGTCGAGGAGAGCTTCCTCCGGTTGCTTCTGAGATCGGAGTGGATCTGCCTATGATGCCTCGAAGGCCCTCTTATATACCTGCTCGTCGGAGGTATATTTTGTCCGTAAAGGTGACAGAAACTCTCCCGCTCCGCGGAGCAGAAAAACTGTGATGCGCAAAATCACATGTTGCTTCGTGGCGCGGTGAGGTGTGCGGTGCGGTGCTCGGAGCGCCGTGTCGTGGCGCGGGGCATGCTCAGTGCCGGGGAAGCATGTAGTCTCGAAACTCGAGCCTCTTAAATTGTTATTGTTTGGCACAAAGCGCCGCGTTTTTGCGCCGAGGCGGGTCGACGGTCTCGGCAGTAACAATGTATAAGACGCATCGTTACAAAATATTAGAACATTATAAATTCTGTATCATGTTCATTATATTAGGTGCGCAACTAAGTTCCCGCTGTTTGTCAATAGATGGCTCCAGCAGTAAGTGCTGGTCGATTTTGACATATCTAAAACGTCACGAGCCAAGCTTAGACATATGGTAAACAAACCGCTTTAACACGTTAGTGATTTTGTTTTGGCGTCATATACTTTTGGTTGTGTGAAAATGTCTGATTTTGTACAAAATAATCGTCATTTGCGGGAAGTGTTGATTTTCTTGTTTCATTTGAAGAAAACGGCGGCTGAAGCGCATCGAGAGCTCCAAAAAATTTACGGACATGCTGCTCTAAGTGAAACAACGTGCCGTGATTGGTTCCGTCGCTTCAAAGACGGTGATTTCGATGTTGACGACCGTCCGCGTGAAGGAAGGCCAAAAACCTTCGAAGACGCTGAATTAGAGGCATTGCTCGATGAGGATCCATGCCAAACGCAAGAACAGCTTGCTTCAGCATTAGGAGTTACCCGCCAAGCCATTTCCAAGCGATTGCATGCGTTGGGAATGATTCAAAAGCAAGGAACTTGGGTTCCTTACGATTTGAAGCCAAGGGACGTTGAGCGTCTGTTTTTCGCCTGTGAACAACTGCTCCAGCGGCAAGAAAGGAAGGGTTTTCTTGATCGCATGACGGCTAATGAAAAATGGATTTATTACAGCAACCCAAAAAAAAGAAAGTTATGGGGACTGCCCGGTCATGCTTCTACGTCGTCGGCTCGGCCGAATATTCACGCTGCGTAGGTTATGCTGTGTATTTGGTGGGACCAGGTTGGTGTTATTTATTATGAGCTGTTGAAACCGAACAAAACCATCACTGGGGAACGGTATCAAATTCAATTGATGCGACTGAGCCGAGCACTGCGCGAAAAACGGCCACAAGACGAGCAGAGGCACGAAAAAGTGATTCTACTGCATGACAACGCTCGGCCTCATGTTGCCAAACCCGTTAAAACCTACGTGGAAACGCTCAAATGGGAAGTCCTACTCCACCCGCCATATTCCCCAGATATTGCGCCGTCCGATTATTACTTGTTCCGTTTGATAGCACATGGTCTGGCTGATCAGCAGTTCTGCTCATATAAAGACATCAAAAAATGGCTTGATTCGTGGATAGCTTCAAAAGACGAACATTTTTACCGTAACGGTATTCGAGCTCTGCCAGAAAGATGGGAAAAAGTTGTAGCTACCGATGGGCAATACTTTGAATGATTCATTTGTAACCATTTTTTCACAATAAAGTTGCATTTTCAAAAAAAACAGCGAGAACTTACAAGGGAACCTCGCGAACCCGAAAATTCTGATTTTGATGAAACTTTGCACACATGTAAGGGAGGTCAATAGATGAGTATTGACATTTTCCGTTGCTGCTGAAAAACGATTTTAAGGGATGAAATCACCCCTCATATGTAGAGCGGCTTTTTATTTTTCTCAATTTCTCTCAAAAATGATTAGAGATATTAAAAAATGATTTATACAAAAATTTTATAGAAAAAAGTCCTCTTTTTATTTATGTTAATAGAATTAAAAAAAAATAAGTTTAAAAAAAAATTGTGTAACAAAATTATAAAAAACATTTTGTTTTAACAATTCTATTAATGTAGGTAAATAGAGGTGTTTTTCCCATAAAACTTTTATATAAAACATTTTTTCATATCTTTAATAGTTTTCGAGATACATCGAG
>NW_018021966.1:0-1415 GCF_002006095.1 Pseudomyrmex gracilis
GACTGCAATATGAATATGCTCAACGATCTCTCAAGTCACGTTGCACTGCAACATGACTTGAAATATTCAAAGAATAAAAGCATCTTTATTTGAAAAATTACTATCTTTATCGTAATATATAATACAAAATAGTTCCTTATATAAAAGATGCTAAAATTAAATTCTAGAAACAACTTATTTCAAAAATGTATTAATGTGCAATTACATAGAGGTGTTCTTACGATAAAATTTTGTACACATGTATAAATAACTACATAAATGTAGAAATTTTCAGTGACGGCCTCAAACCGATTCTAAAGAGTGAAACACTTATCATGTATAACACGGTTTTGCGTTTTTTTTCGATGTATCTCGAAAACTATTAAAGATATCAAAAAATGTTTTATATAAAAGTTTTATGGGAAAAACACCTCTATTTACCTACATTAATAGAATTGTTAAAAAAAATGTTTTTTATAATTTTGTTACACAAGTTTTTTTAATCTTATTTTTTTTTAATTTTTCTAACATAAATAAATAGAGAACTTTTTTTTATAAAATGTTTGTATAAATCATTTTTTAATATCTCTAATNATTTTCGAGAGAAATTGAGAAAAATGAAAAGCCGCTCTACATATGAGGGGTGATTTCATCCCTTAAAACCATTTTTTAGCAGCAACGAAAAATGTAAATTCTCATCTATTGACCTCTCTTACATGTGTGCAAAGTTTNATCAAAATCAGAATTTTCGGGTTTGCGAGGTTCTCTTGTTAGTGATATCATTTCTTTTGTAGAATAGATTTTGTAGAAAAAAATTTTTATTTATTTGTTTTATTAATTTTTTTAGATACAAGTTGCGCATGTACTTGGCGCCTTTTTTTACTTTGTTTTGAAAAGGTAAGGTAAACACTACAATCAATTTATAAACACAATCAATTTATATACGAAATTTATACACAAAAGTTGAAACTTAAACACATTTTTATTTTTACTACAATCAATTTATATTCACATTCGATTTATATACAAAAAAAATTTATACACAAATTTGAAATTTAATCACATTTTTATTTGTACTACAATCAATTTATATACACAATTGATTTATATACAAAAAAAATATATACACAAATTTGAAATTTAAACACATTTTTATTTTTTATTTATACAATAGTTTTTACAATAGGCTAGAAGATACTCATTAGAGGATAAACTGTTTTGTATTGTCATCTACAAAAAGTCTCGTTTAGCTTATAATTTTTTATCTAAATATTTATTCTGTCCATTCTCTTTCACATTAAATATGTAACGATGCAAATCGTTACGGCCGGGACCGACCATCCGTCCCGGCCAAAAACGCGGCGCTTTGCGCCAAATAATCACTTGAAACAAGCGTATATTAAAATATACGCCGACGGCCTGCGCGCCGCCCGCAC
>NW_018021966.1:2265-3538 GCF_002006095.1 Pseudomyrmex gracilis
CGCTCGGGGAATCTTTCGATTCTCCGCCGGGAAAACCGGCTCTCTTTTCCGCTCCGCTCGGGGAATCTTTCGATTCTCCGCCGGGAAAACCGGCTTTCTTTTCCGCTCCGCTCGGGGAATCTTTCGATACTCCGCCGGGAAAACCGGCTCTCTCTCTTCCGCTCCGCTCAGGGAATCTTTCAATTCTCCGCCGGGAAAACCGGCTCTCTTTCCATTGGAGCCGCTTCAGGGGAATCAGCGAAGCACGAAAGTAAGAGAAGCCTAGCGACGCCAGATCGTCCGAACGACAAAGTTTACTTTTTCGAAGGAAAAGTAACTTTCCGGCATTGTAAATATTTTCTTCGCAACCGATAAAACTCGGTTGGTGACCCGACAGCGTGTAAATCTCTTTTATAGAAAAGAGACTTTCGCCGCAATAAAGACGGTTCTCGCGATAGCCCGCGTTGCGAGCGATACCGCGGCTCTCGTGCGTCAAAACATCTAGCCGAGGCTCCTGAACGGCCTTGACCGAGGCTTTCGCGTTTAAAGTACCAGCCATCTGCCTGGAATTTAGTTTTTGTACATAGACTTACGCGGACCGACTGAAAACGTGACTTACTCACGCGCGATAAATTCCGCGGCATATTCTTTCCATTATTTTCTTGTACATATTATTTTTTATTTGTTGTTTCTTTTGTTTTAATTGAATAAATTTAACTCGTTATTATAAACCACCGAGTTCACTCTTTTTCTTACCTGTTCCTGGAATCCGACGAGCTACTCCGCACAATTAAAAGATATAAAACAACGGAATATTTTCTCCCGAAAAGTAGAACCGCTACAAATAAATAATTACAACTAATTCCTCTTGATACTGGTTGCAACAAAATTATAATACAATATTTACGCTTACTTGCAACTGAAATTGATCCTAAAGATCTAACGTGCGTACTTATTTGGGACAAAGTAGCTATTCAACCTGCTGTGGAATACAACAAAAAAACATAAAATTATAAGATTTGAAGATTGGGGTACTAAAAGGACAAGAAAATTCGCAGATCATGCGATTGTTTTTTATATTAGATGCTTGGCATCAGGTAATTAAATGTCAATTGGCTATGGTTATTGCAATGTAGCAACTACGTCGGTGCAATTATCAAAGTGTATAAAAGAATGGCTGACAGTTCTAATTCAATGTGGTTTTAAACGGGTGATACTCTATTGACCACAGTACGATTCGACACCGCTCGATTCGACACAGATTTATTCGACACCAAATTATTCGACACCGTAC
>NW_018021966.1:4919-6435 GCF_002006095.1 Pseudomyrmex gracilis
GATCGACTCAAAAAACCACTACGAGGAACTCGTTTTGAGAGTGTGGAGGCAATAAAGCTAAAATCGCTGGAGGCACTAATGGCTATACCTAGAACCGACTTCCAGAAAAGCTTCGAGGGGTGGATCAAACGCTGGCACAAGTGCATCGCAGCCGACGGGGACTACTTTGAAGGGGACAACTTGAATTTTGAAGAATAAACAAGTACTTTTCTTTTTATGAATAAATTCCGGTTATTTTTTGATCATGGTAGTATATTAATTTTATATATTTATAAATGAATATATTTAATCATATATAAATCATATATAAAAATTATATGTAATATTATACTAATTATTATTATTATAGATAGATAGATAGTGTTTATTGATTCCCTTTAGGGGTACAAAACCTTATACAAAAAATCTTACATTTACTCTTACAACTAACCTTACAACAAACTTCAAACTAAAATACCTCTATACACACACACACTCAATTGCGTTACCCTACACTACGTAATGTGGACCTCTCCTTCCGGCAGTCACCTCTATCCAGCTACTCCGCCATTGGTTCCCATACTCTCTTCACTTCATACATACAATTACACACTTTTTTCCACACATCCATTCTCTCAACTCTCACTCAACTTTCATCCCTTTTTTCCAATCACTTCTCTCCCACCTCCTGTCCTACCTTCTTTTCACTCCCCTATATTTCTCCAGCCTCCTTAACCATCTTTCACCCTCTCTCTTTTCCCCCAGTACCACTTCAATCATGTCTTCCCGATTCCCTTCCGCTTCCCATACCCCACAATCCTCCCACACGTGCCTCCAACCCTCCTCCACTAATCCACACATTCTACACTCCCTTTCCCTCTCCCCTTCCCAGTATCTACCTTCTTTCATCTCGTTCCCCAACCTAAACCTAGTCACTTTCTGACATCTGCTTTCTTTCCACTCTTTTTTTAAATACCTCGGCACTCCTTCTTTCTTAATCCTCCTGTACCATCTATTATATATATATATATATCTCGAACTTTCAATCCTTTTCCATTTCTCCTCACTTTGCATCCTTCTATCCTTCTCTTTCAACAGCTGAGCTCTCCATTCTCCTGCCACTCTACTTTCCTCCATCTCCGCTATCCTTACTTCTCTCTCCTCATAATATTTTATCCTGTCATTCTCCCACTCAGAAAACCCCTCCCCACTTCCCTCTCTGCCCTTAATCTCTTTTAAACATAGCTTTGGTATTTTGCTACACTCTCCTCTTTCCAACCTTTCCTCAAATCTCCAGGCCCTTTGCCCTGCCCTTCCCCTTAATAAATCCTTCTGCAATTCTTCCTTTACGATATACTGCGGGGTCCTCCAATCTACTTTCAATAACCACCTTATATATCTATATTGTAACCTTTCCAAGCTATCCCATTCCTTTCATCCCCATATCGGGTGACACTCTATTGACCACAGTACGATTCGACACCGCTCGATTCGACACAGATTTATTCGACACCAAATTATTCGACACCGTACGATT
>NW_018021966.1:6935-12355 GCF_002006095.1 Pseudomyrmex gracilis
TCGAATCGTACGGTGTCGAATAATTTGGTGTCGAATAAATCTGTGTCGAATCGAGCGGTGTCGAATCGTACTGTGGTCAAACGGAACCCGCCCCCCATATCTCTACCCCATATCCAACCACTGACCAAACCAATACGTCGAACAGCCATAACCTTCTACCACAATTCTCACCGAATCTCCTCTTCCCGATCCCCCACACCTGACTCATTATAGCCGCCCCTTTTCTCACTCTCTCTTTTATCTGCGCCTCCCTCCCCCCGTTCCTCTAAAACACATACTCCAAATATTTAAATTCTCTTACCTCTTCCAATCTCTCCCTATTCCACCATTATTCCAGCTTTTTCTCTCTCCCCTTTCTTCTCCTAAACCTCATCACTTTTGATTTATTTACGTTGACTTCCAAACCCTTTCCCGCCAGATATTTTTCCATCCCTCTCATCATTCCCCTCATCCCTTCCTCCTCCTCCGCTATCAACACCAAAGCATCCGCATACGCCCCAATACATAAACCCTTTTTCCTCCTACTTTCACCTTACCCCATCCGTTCCTACCCAAATAGTCCTCCATATCCGCCGTCAACAGATTGAACAGATATGGGCTGAACGGGCATCCCTGTCTCACCCCCCTACCTGTTCCAAATTCATTCCCCACTTCTGCCTCTGCCGCCACTCTATTTCTCGTCTCCTTATATAAGTCCCCACACCTTTCCACTAAACCCTCCCTCACCCTTCTCTCCCTCATCGCTCTTAGTAAAGTCTCCCTATTGACCGTGTCGAAAGCCGCCGTCAAATCTAGAAATAACGCAATCAACCTACTCCCCTTCCTATTTAAATTTCTGCCAACCAAGTAATTTACCACATAAATGTTATTCATCGTACCCTTTCCCCTTCTGAACCTTGCCTGGCTCTCCGGAACTAACTTCTTTCCCTCCACCTCCTCCCTTAACTTTTCTGCTAACACCTCCGCATACACTTTATACAATGACCCGGCCAATATCACACCCCTATACTCCTCCACCTTATTTCTCTCTCTTTTTTTCAGTACTGGCACCACTATTCCCTCATTCCACTCATCGATCCACTCCTCTCCTGCCCATATCCTCCTACATATGTATATTCCAGTCCTGCATATTTTTTCCTCCAAACTTCCATACCTCTGCTGGTATACCATCCTCCCTGGCGCTTTCCCTACCCTCAAATTTCCAATTGCTCTTATAATTTCCTTCCTTCCTATATCCTCCTCTCCCTCCTCCCTCTTTCCCTTTTCCCCTCTCACCACTTTTCAGTCCCTCACCCCAACTGCTTCTTAAAATAGTCCTCCCATTCTCTTATCTCACTCCCACTACCCCCCCTTTCTTTCTTTTTCTCTCCCTATTCACCACTTCCCACACCTGCCCCATAGTTTTTGTTTGTTTTACCACTTCCTTCCAAGCTCTGTTTTCTTCCTCCCTTTTCTTATTCTACAACTTCTTATATTCTTTTTTTCTTTCCTTATACTCCTCCCTACACCCTCTTCCTTTTCTCCACCTTCTTAACTCTCTTCTTACATTCTTCTTTGCCTCCTTACACTCTTTATCCCACCACCCCCTTCTTCTATTCCTTACTTTTTTCACTTTTTTCTCTCCTAACACCGTTCTTATTCTCTTTTTCATAATCTCGCATTTCTCTTCAAGCCCCCTTTTCTTATCCCTCATCTCCTTCTGCATCTACTCCAACCATTTTCTTTTTCCTTCCTCCGACCATATTATCCTTTTTATTCTATCTTTCCTTCTATCACTTTCTCTGTTCCCAGTCCTCACCCTTTTTCCACTTCTGATCCATTTGGTCCCCTGTTTCCATTTTCTCCACATATTCTTTCGTGCTTACTTCCCCTAACACATAGTCAATCACTGACTTCCCTCTTCCACCCGTGTATGTCTATTCCCCTTCCTCGTCTCCTTTTGTGTCCCCGTTCCATATTACCCAGCCCAGTTCCTCAATCCTCTCCAACAATAATCTTCCCTCCGCGTTTACTTTCTTATCCTTCAACCTCCTACCCTTTTTTTTTGTTTTGTTTTTTTTTTTTTGACGGGGAGAAATGCATTACGCATACCCTGACCCTTTGGGGGAGAGGCCAGGGTTATGTTGGACTCCCCTCCCAAAATAACTTGGGAGGTATACCAACTAAAACTCCCCGGTGGTCTTTCCTGCACTGCCAGGGAGGGCCCTGGAAAGCCTTGCGGCTATAGTTCTCGGAACCCTCCCTAGTGCACTAGCAGCCTAGGTGTCGCCACCCTCCTAGAATTTCTTGATGGCCAGAGAGGACCACGCTCCCTGCCCATCATATCTTGGGCTGCGTGCAATGGTGGGAAAGAGCCCCCGCTCCCTCCACCTGCAGCTCTTTGTCCTTTCTCCCCACCGCCCAACCAGACGCGCGAACTCCTGCTCCCGCTCCGGTCAAGGCGAGGGCAAGGACAAGTTCTATCACCCTTTTGAAGGAGTGATAAGGAGACGCTAATCGCCCCCCCTCGGCCTTCCACGGGGCTGCCCCTGCCGGGCACGCTCTTCCTCCTCTTTGGCGGTCATGACCGTGGTACAAAAATGCACCACGGCCCGCCATGCGTCGGGATCCCCCAACATCGGGCGCACAAGCGCCGGAAGGGAGAGATCCCCGCCCGCCGCCGATGATGTTAGGGCGGCCCGTGCCCGGTCCCAAGCGGGACAGTCCGCCAGCGTGTGCTAAGCGGAATCCACTGCGGCGCCGCAATGGGCACACGCTGGCAAAACTACCTTATTTATACGGTAAAGGTAGTCCCCAAAACATCCGTGCCCGGTGAGGACCTGGGAGAGATGGTAGGAGACCTCACCGTGTCTCCGACCCACCCATGACTCCAACACCGGGCCAACAGCCTCCCGCACCCTAATGCCATATCGAGAGGGGGCGACCACCCTCTCCTTCCACCTACGCACCATACGCCGGTGCGCCCGACGACGAACAGCATTGTCACTATCCAGGGGGGGCTCAACACCCCGGGCTCTACCTTCGCGGATGATTGCGAAAACCTCGGCATACTGCCGAGCCAACAAGTCGGCCGGAGGAACACGGGCCACCACCCGCACCGCCTCCAGCGCGACAGTACGGTAGGCCCGGGCCACCCGTTGAGCCACCATTCTCTGCACCCGACTGAACGGAGCCCCAAGACGGCCCCGACCAAGCGCCTCCCACCAGACCGGGGCGCCGTACATCAAAACAGAATGCACGACGCTTAGATACAACCACCTCGCGGCCTCCCCAGGGCCCCGAACATTCGGCAGCAGGCGAAACAGTGCCGACGCCATCCGTCCGGCTTTCTCTGCCGCATACTCAAAGTGATCCTTCCAGGACCACTCCTGATCTACGAGGAGGCCCAGGTAGCGCATAGATGTGCGCGAGACAACCTGGGCCTCCCCAACCCACACTCTAACCGGATCTCCGGGCCGTCCTTCCGGAGAGCGGAAAACCATCATCTCCGTCTTGTTGGCGGCCAGGGCGAGGCCGAGTGTAGAGATATACTCCGACACACCGGCCACCGCAAGGGTCGCGCAAAGCCTAGCCTCCCGGACATCGCAGCCCGCCGCTAACACAAGTGTGTCGTCGGCGTAGCATACGATGTCCACGTGCGGCGGCAGCCGAATCCGCAACACCGCGTTATAAGTGAGGTCCCACAGCAGGGGCCCCAGAACAGAGCCCTGTCGCACCCCGCAGGTGACAGCGTGGGACCTCAACTCCCCGTCCCGGCAGAGATAATAGACATACCTGTCCGAAAGGTAGTCGTCCAGGACGGCCCGCAGGTAAGTAGGGAGACCCCAATCCCGCAAAGCCGCCCGGACGCCCCCCCAGGACAGGGAGTTAAACACGTTGCGGGTATCCAAGCTAACCGCAACGCACGTCCTCCCCCGAGCCAGGTGGGCCCCGGCGATCTCCCGGACACGGAGTACCGCATCACACGTGGAGAGCGCCGGTCGGAACCCATACTGTCGGTCCGACAGGCCCCCGTTCCTCCGCACGACCCCCTCGATGCGGGTCGCCAAGACCTGCTCAAAGAGTTTGCCCACCTCGTTCAAGAGGCATAGCGGCCTATAGGACGAGGGGGCAACTCCCGGGCGGGATGCCTTGGGGACTAGCACCAACCTGGCCCCCTTCCACGCCCGCGGGGAGCACCCCTCCCGGAGGCACTGCGTATAACAACGCAGCAACACCTCCGGGGCCAAGGATGCCACCCGTCCCAGTGCCTCGCACGTGACCCCGTCCATCCCCGGGGCAGTACGCCGCCCCCGCAGACGACGGCACGCCTCGCGGAGCTCCTCCGCCCCCACGGCGAGCTCATCTCGCCACGGTATGCGGCCCGGTGGGCCCGGACGGGCCTCCTCTCGGAGCGGAAACAAAGTTTGGACCAACTTCCGGACCGCATCCACCGGCAGCAGCTCTGTTATCCCCGGGCCGGATGGTCTCAGGCACGCCAGCACCACCCGGTATGCCAAACCCCACGGATCCCTATTTAGGGTATCCGTGAGATTCCTCCACGCCGCCCCTTTTGCCGTCATGATGGCTTGACAGAGGGCGCGCTGTGCCTTGCGCAGGTGGACGCGCAAGGCCTCTACTGCATCCGGGTCATACTGACGGCGCCCTCGTGCCCGGGTGTATCGCCGGCGCAGTACCATGCACCGTGTCCTGAGATCTGTGATTTCCGCCGACCACCAGTACATGGCCCTGCGAGGTCCCGGCCGACCCGCGCGGGCCATCGACGCGTTACATGCGTCAGCACACACACGGGCCAGCCACTCGACCTTCTCCGCCAAGGACCCATCCCGGTCCCCGGCGACAACCCACGCTGATCCCCGGACCATTCCACCGAGGAAAAACATACCTCAAGCGGGCACCCCCCTCCTCATCGACCATGGACATGCCGATGTATCGGTGATCCGACAGGGTCTCCACCCCTCGGAGAACCCTCCACCGCCGGATCAGCGGGGCCACAGCCGCCGACGCCCAGGACAGATCCACAACGGAGGACCCCTGGGGCCGGACGCACGTCGCCACCGTTCCTCGGTTGAGCAGGGTCAACCCGGCACTATTTGCCCATCCCTCGACCTCCCTTCCCCGCACATTCGTGGAGGCGGAGCCCCACCGTGTGGACCAGGCGTTGAAGTCGCCCAGCACCAGGTGGGACTCCCCACCCACCCTCTCTATGCTCTCGGAGAGAGCATCGAGGGATTCGCGGAGCTCCGCCCTGCTTGCGTTAGGAGAAAAGTAGCAACTAAACACCACTACCTCCCCCCAGCGCACCGCCACAAAACCATGGCCTCGCGCGGGCGGGTTCCGTTTGACCACAGTACGATTCGACACCGCTCGATTCGACACAGATTTATTCGACACCAAATTATTCGACACCGTACGATTCG
>NW_018021966.1:14670-18507 GCF_002006095.1 Pseudomyrmex gracilis
CGAATCGTACGGTGTCGAATAATTTGGTGTCGAATAAATCTGTGTCGAATCGAGCGGTGTCGAATCGTACTGTGGTCAAACGGAACCCGCCCGGTTTCTCCTTCCATTCCTGCCCTTCAAACGTGAAGAGCAAGATGGGCCTCCCATCCGGTGGCCGGTGGACAGGCCCCTGCTGTCACACAGCACACATCGCACGGGAGCCGTGCAGGTGCGCGCCGTGTGATCCGCATCCTTACCGCACCGAAAACAGGAGCGGGTGCAATCTACCTCATTCCGGCATGACTGCCGTACGTGGCCGAACTCCAGGCATTTGTAGCACTGGAGCCGGCGCACTTCAAGTGGGACGACTCGGGCGCTAGACCAGCCAACCCGAAGTCATCTCACAGCAGCTAACTTAGTAGCCACTGCCTTCGGGCATCTTAGCCAGGCCGAGCCCATGCAATCGCGGCCTTCAGCAATGGGCCCCATTGCAATGTCGCCCTCCCGGCAAGGGCCAAACTCTCCCGCCGTCACCGCCGCAACAATGTCCTCAGGGCCAACAGAGGCATTCAGCCCCGTTAGCCGGACCTCGCCCCTGCGCATGGGGCGGGACACCACCGCCTTACCCGTGAGGACCGGCGACAGAGCTTCCGCCAGGCGGTCTGCCTTCTCATTGCCTCCTTCCCCAGGTATTTCCAGAAGGAGGCCTTCCCCCATGTCTTTGCGGACACGGATGTCCCCTATCCCTAACTCTGTAAGGGATAATCGCTCCCTCGCTAGCCGTATGACAGCAGCGTACTCCCGGCTGCTATCATTGCCGAGAAGACACCTTACGGCGACTGCCGCCGTCCTGGGTGGTCTCCTTTTTGGGGGTTTCACCCTTTGCGGCTGCCCTTGTTGCTGCTGCGACGGTGTTGGCCGCTGCAGTTGTTGCTGGCGCTGCCGCAGTGACAGTCTCAGCGCCGTCCGGGCAGGAGGCCCCCTCCCCCCGCCCGCTTCAGCGGCAGCACCCGAGACGCCAACAGGCGTCACTCCCTCCGCCAGTCTTTCCCTTACGCCTACCACGGCGCACCACTTCCGCCCATTTAAAGGGTGGGAATTCATCCTCACCCCCGGAACCAACAGGCCTTACAAGGCTATGCTGTCGTGGAGCCGGGGGTAGATCTTTCTCCCCTGTCCGTGCGGGTTGAGTCCCTTTATAAAGAAATTCCCCCTTTAATACAGCCGCCATCTGCTCCTGCAAAGAGGCTACGCTTCGTGCTAGCTCCTGCAGCTGGCGGCTAAGCCCCTCTCCGGGCTGATCTTCGCCCCAAGCAAGCTTCGCCGGTACGCCTGTATCAGGCGGGCCCGGGACCTCCCTTTTTTTCTTCTCCCGATGATTTGGAGGGGGAGGAACAATTCCCAGCAGGAGGGATTGACTTCCCGCCGGGACCACCTCGACCGACAGAACTGTCGGCCCTTTCTTCTCTCTCTCTTTCTTTCCCGACCGTTCTTGTGCCGGGGCATCTGTCTGCACAGCAATTGTCGCCGTCTCGCAGGGGACTTCCGCCGAGCGCTGTCCGGCCTCATGAGTTAACCTCATAACACTAAGGTGGAGGTTGGCGTTTTCCACCTTTAACTCCTCAACCTCCGCCCGCAGAGCATCAAATTCCTGCACCAACTTTTGATGCTCTGCGGCAGCAGCGGCTTTCTCATGCAGGAGGTCGTCACGCTCCTCTCAGCGACACATGCGTTTAGTCGGAGGGTGGTCTCATCCCCCCACTCCATAACACTATCTACTAAAGCATCGCGCTGGGCCCGCAGCTCCAATATGCATGTCTTTATTCCGTGCTTCACCGACCCCTTGAGATTTTTACTTATACTCTGGAGTCGGTAAAGCTCGTTCAGACAAGCTTCCATTTTCGCCCAGATGTTTTGGGGCGGCATATTGCGGTAATCCTCCCCCGGAACGTCTGCGTCGGATCCCCAGGAGCCCTCCGACTCCTCCTCAGGATCCGCCTGGCGGCGCCTCTTTGTGGCCGCACGTGCTGGCCTCTTCTTTTTCTCCCCCTTGGATGACAATGGGGAGGCAGTTTTTCTACCGGTTAAAACCGATAGCGAGCCAGCTTTGCTTGACTTCGGGCCAGGGCGGCTAACAATGCCGCTCCCCCCAGGCTGGCTCCCCCCATCCTTCTTTGGACGCCTGTTGGTAGACGTCCCCTTGCCCTCCGGGAGACGGAAAGACCCGGTTACGGCAACGTCCGGAGACGCCCCGCGCGAGGACCGTTCAGTCAGCGAGCTATCAACGCTGACTACGTCCATGTCCATGGATGGGACATCCTTCATTGTGCTTGCAGTAGCAGTAGAGACCGCCTCGCCTGCAGCGCACGAGACGGCCATTTCACACTCTCATCCTTCCTTTCCTCCTCTTCACTTTTATGATTTTGTTCTCCCTTCTCCCCCCTAACTTTCCTACCCATATCTTCTTCTCTCCCCACCCGATCCTTCCCCCGCTTCCTTTTCGTTTTCTCCCTGTTCCCTTCTTCTTACTATTTTAACCTTACTATTTTTTCCACTAAACCCCCTCCATTTTTATCCTGTTATCTTCTACCTAGACATTATTCCCTTTCCTCCTCTCCCCCGCCGCAATTACGCCTAATTTTCTTCTTACCTCCCTCTCTTTCCACGATAGATCCTTTTCTATCCATACTTTTTTCCTCTTTAATCTCTTCTTCTTATCTCACACTTGCTTCTTGTCCTCCTCCCTCTCTAGGCTTAACCACATAATTTCTCCTTTATCCTCCCTTCCTGTGGGTGTCCTCCCCATTTCGCCTATCTTCACTTCTGCTCCTATCTTTTTCAAAAGCTTTTCTACTCCCCATCTCCAGTCACCTTTTTTTCTTGGAACTCCTTTTATTATAACATTCCTCCTCCTTCTCTCTTCCTTCTCTTTTCTCTCTATATTTTCTTCCAACAATCTCAATCTTCCTTCCCATTTGCTCTCCACCTCTACTTCCTTTTTCCCTTCTTTTTTCCTTTCCTCTCTTCCCTCTTTTTCCTCCAACCTTTTCTCCAACTCTCTCATTTTTTTTTCATCTTTTTCCCTCTATTCTTAATATCTCTTCTTTTTTTCCTCTTCCAATCCTCCAGTTCTCTCTCCATTCTTTTCACTTTTTCCATTCATACCCCCATATCCTCTCTTGTTTTCTCTAACTCCTCCCATATCCCCTTTTTCCTTCTTCCCCCTCTCTTCCTATATCTCCCTCCTTTCCTCCTTCTACTTTTCCACTCGGGGACCTCGCCGTCTTTCTGCTCTTTGCGAACAACCATTCTCCCTTCATCTCCTTTCTTTCCTCTCCATCTCTTTTTCTCTTTACCCACACATCCAGTGTGATCCAAGCTCTCGCTACTTGATTTCCCTCTCCTCCATCTCTCCATACCTCTCACCTTCTTTTCTATCCCTTTTCCGCTTTTTTCTGTCATTCTCTTTCCTCGCTACCACCTTAAGGCTTAAGCCCTTTCCGCCCTAATGATGTCCCCAGGAATTCCATAAGGCTCTACACCCTCTACTCCTTCTGCACTTACTGCACCTTCTACTGACCACCTTCCTTCCCTTTGCCAACCTAACCTCCCAGCTCCTTGCCACCCTTTAACCTTCTTTAATATCCTTCCTCCGCTACACTCACCTCTACCTATATGCCTACTCCTTCCAACCACTCTCTTACTCACTCACACACAACACACACTCTAACCACTGGCTAACTTTGACACAAACAGAGAGAAGCCTGAGAGCGGCCATGCCATTGTAGTTTCTTACGACGGTTTCAACCGCTGGTTTTAGCCGTATTTCCACAAAAGTGGAACTCAAAGGCCGTTCTC
>NW_018021966.1:20387-30293 GCF_002006095.1 Pseudomyrmex gracilis
GTCAGAAACCTGCTATCAGGGCCATATGTAACACGACGTTACATTTTTGATCAGGGCGCTGTCAGGCTGCCTTAACAAGACCTTATCAGGCAACAGGACAAAACCTAACGCGCCCTTCTTAGGGCCGTGTTTGATTTTCTACTCGGGTTGCAGATGTCTTTGAAACAACTAAAGGCACTATAATATTGCCTGAAAACACTCTTGCAACAGCGGACATTATTTTATTTTTCGACAATTTGTTCGAATCTTTTAACGGAAAGAAGGGGCAAGGTTTGAGTAGTATAGTGAGTCAACAAAANAATAATCACGTACTATTTTGGCAAAAAGCTATACGCATGCTTCGCGGGATGCATTTTGTCGATAAGACAACTCATCAACCGATCAGAAAAAATAAACCAAAATGTATTAAAAATTAGATTTGGACAATTCGAAGTACATTAGCTTTATGGAGACAACTTTAAGATTTGAACTTTTTTTATTTTAATTTAAGATATATTAATCAGGATGTAATAGAAAATTTTTTTAGTCAGATCAGAGATGTAGGACATCGCAATAACAATCCAACTCCATATCAATTTTTTAGTGCTTTCAAAAGTCTCCTAATCGCCAACATCACATCTAAGCATTTTCCGTCAGCAAATTGCAAAGAAATACATAAGAGCAAATCTATGTCATTAATAAACATGTTCCGCGCAAGTGAGATAGTATCAAACAAAAATAATAATTTCCAAGAAGTGGAATGCACTGAAAATGTTGTATCTAATGAAAACACAAAATATATTTTTGTCGATATACACAATATTATAAATGAAATACAAAATAAAATTCAGTGTGCGATGTGCATGGAACAATTAAATAGTGATTTAATACAGAAAGTACAAGATTGTATTATCATTGCCGAAGAACTAATCCAAGATTTGTGTTATAAAACAAAAATCAAAGAGAAATTAATGTATATTATAACGAAAAATTTGTCCATTACAATGCACTGCACTCTTACAATTAACACTATTTTAGATACACTTGTGCAAACATTTTTAATACAGTGGTGCTATTTTTTAAATAAAATATTAAACGGAACAATAAAAGATTCAGAAGCCGCAGAAATTAATTGTATAATTTTTCAAGCGCAAAGATGTGCGTCACGTTATAAAAAAAAGAAAATCAAGTAAAAAAAGAAAACTTACCATTTCTTTTCTATATTGTATGGATATATATATATATATATACATATATATATATATGTAAACATTAAAATTATTTTATTGTAATTTTATTCTAGAAATTGCAAAACCTAATATCAAATATTACAAGTTTAGTAACAATGATATAGATAAATATGCGTAACAGATTATAATATTTTTGAGAATAAATTATATTTATGTATATAACAAGATATAATATATAATTTTATATTATACAACAATATATTTTTATATATGTCATTATTTAGTTGATAATTCAGCAAAAACAACACAAATAAACTGAAGTAACATTATTATTTATTTAAATTAATATTAAACAAGAAGTTTTTCGGGCTCTGTAGTATTGAACTAATGAATGAAATAAGTTGGGTTATAAGAGCCGTTTTGCAGGATGTTATGCAGAGAGGTGTGCTTAAATATATATATGTATACACATATATATGTCAAAATACTTTTTTCCCTCCATATAGGATGCTGGATTTGCATCACGCATAAATAAAGGATTCCGTATATCTCCCTACCTTATTTTAAAATATTGCAAAAAAACTCCTCAGCCAGGAGTCGAACCTGGAATCTCCGGTTTTCCGGACCGTCGCCTTTCCTGTTAAGTCACCGAGGCACTTGGAGTTTGTCTCGCAATACGTAGCACATCTATCGAATATTGATCTGATAATAACACCATCTTTCACCAGCGTGAATTTTAAATTAATAATAAATAAGAAGTTAACTTCTTGTTTTAAATTAATAATTAAGTAATAATCTTTTTTTACTTGATTTAAAATTAATAATAAACAAGAAGTTAACTTCTTGTTTATTATTAATTTAAAATTCACGCTGGTGGAAGATGGCGTTATTATCAGATCAATATTCGCTAGATGTGCTACATATTGCGAGACAAACTCCAAGTGCCACGGTGGCCTAACAGGAAAGGCGACGAAAAGCCAGAGATTCCAGGTTCGACTCCTGGCTGAGGAGTTTTTTTGCAATATTTTAAAATTAGTTAAGGAAGTATACAGGATCCTTTATATATACGTTATGCAAATCCAGCATCCTATATGAAGGAAAAAAGATTATTTTGACATATACAGGGTGAGTCATCTGAATCTATCACCTCCAATAACTCGTTTGTGTGGCCAGAAATCGAAAAAAATTTCATATAAAAATTGTAGGGTTTCGAAGAGGAACCAAAATGGCGTACCTTTCAACTTTTGACTTTGACCAAAAGTGGGTTACTTGAACCGGAAGTGGTTTTTTTAAATGGAAACCCCCCTTTTTGACACCGGAAAATGAAAAAGCGGAAAATTTTACGTTCAGATATAACCTTGCCTGTTTTAAAATTTTTAAGATGGCGAACGAAGATGGCGGACAAAAATTTTAGTCAGCCGATTTGCACCAAATTAAGTTTACGAGGGTTTTTGGGGTTGCTGATCACGAATCTGAAGTCGAATTTGCAAAATTCAAAATGGCGGATCCAAGATGGCGGACCAAGATGGCGGACAAAATTTTTAGCCGAAATTAATAGAAATTACTACTCTTAGCACTACCCAGGAACAACGGCGTGGACGTGGTAGTTTTTTGTTCCCTTTGGGGTGCTTTATTTACGTGAGTCTCCTTGCCTCTCACTAACGGAGTGCTTTATATACGTGAGTCCCCTTGCCTCTCACTATCGGGGTGCTTTATTTAGTTAATTTGTAACTTCAAACAGTTAATTCGCTAAGTAGTACATTTAGCGAATTAACTGTTCGAAATTTCGTCCATTTTCTTGAATGCATAGGTCGATACGCCTTCTGAATGATGTGACTGTTCTCAAAAGAATTTCTTGAGATATTGCGGCACAAGCAGTCTGAATACGTTCCTTCATATTCTCCTTGGTTGTTGGTTTTTTGCTATAGCCAATATTTTTCAGCATTCCCCACAGGAAAAAATCGGGAGAAGTTAAATCTGGCGAACGAGGAGGCCACGCGACTGCGCCCAATCTTTCAATCCACCTACCATTGTATCGGTTATTCAAATAATTTTTTACAATATTTGAATAATGTGCTGGCGCACCATCCAATTGAAGCCACATCCGTTCTCTGGTGAATAAATCAACGTCTTTCAATAGTTGCGGTAAATCGTCTCGAAGAAACTGCAAAAAGTTGTGTCCGTTAACGTTTTCTTCAAAAAAATAAGGACCTATTAAATAGCCATTTACGATGCCACACCAGACCATTAAAGACCAACGATTTTGGAAATTAGTTGAACGAAACCAATAAGAATTTACATCGGACCAGTAGTGACAATTATATCTATTTACAGTTCCATTGCTACTGAAAGTTGCCTTATCCGAAAAGAGTACGTATCGGAAAAAGTTTTTATCTTGTTGGATCATTTGCAGAGCCCATTCACAAAAATTTACACAAAATAAGTAATCATTAAAATTCAAATGTTGTGTCAACGTTATGTGATATGCATGAAATTTTCTCGCCTTTAATATTCTCGCAACTGTTCGCTGAGGTATGCCAATTTCTCTTTTGATTTGACAAGTGCTAATATGACGATCAAGATAAATTTTCGCTAAAATGGTTATAACACGATTATCATTAACATCATATTCATGATGTCGTGATCGGCGAACCATAGACCCATCACTTGCTCTCTGCGTAAGGGTTTTAATGGTTACCCTAGGTNGATGCCTTCTATCAGGATAACGTTGAGCATACAGACGTTCAGCTCTCAAAAAATTATTCCTACATTCCCCCAATATTTTGATCATGTCCACGATTTTGTTTGGTGGGTAGGCTGTCATATTAAGGATAAGAAATTACCTGAGTTCTAAAAGTATTGATTTCTCTTAATAGATACAAATAAGCGGAGATATCGTTGCTATTTAAGCATTCACGTCTGCTTTATGATTGCAGGATGATAGTTATGATCATAGCAACCTAGCGGAAGAGCTACATACGAACTAGTCGCGCATAACTATGAATGTCTGAAAGTCAACCGATTTTCACCAAATTTTGTACACGGGAGTTGGTGGGGTTATAATACGATTATCATTAACATCATATTCATGATGGTATCGACCTATGCATTCAAGAAAATGGACGGAATTTTGAACAGTTAATTCGCTAAGTGTACTACTTAGCGAATTAACTGTTTGAAATTACAAATTAACTAAATAAAGCACCCCGATAGTGAGTGGCAAGGGGACTCACGTAAATAAAGCACCCCAATAGTGAGAGGCAAGGGGACTCACGTAAATAAAGCACCCCAATAGTGAGAGGCAAGGGGACTCACGTAAATAAAGCACCCCAAAGGGAACAAAAAACTACCACGTCCACGCCGTTGTTCCTGGGTAGTGCTAAGAGTAGTAATTTCTATTAATTTCGGCTAAAAATTTTGTCCGCCATCTTGGTCTGCCATCTTGGATCCGCCATTTTGAATTTTGCAAATCTGACTTCAGATTCGTGATCAGCAACTCCAAAAACCCTCGTAAACTTAATTTGGTGCAAATTGGTTGACTAAAATTTTCGTCCGCCATCTTCGTTCGCCATCTTGAAAATTTTAAAACAGCCAAAGTTATGTCTGAACGTAAAATTTTCCGCTTTTTCATTTTCCGGTGTCAAAAAGGGGGGTTTCCATTTAAAAAAACCACTTCCGGTTCAAGTAACCCACTTTCGGTCAAAGTCAAAAGTTGAAAGGTACGCCATTTTGGTTCCCCTTCGAAACCCTACAACTTTTATATAAAACTTTTTTCGATTCCTGGCCACACAAACGAGTTATTGAAGGTGATAGATTCAGATGACTCACCCTGTATGTGTATACATATATATATTTTTAAGCACACATTCTTTGCATAACATCCTGCAAAACGGCTCTTATAACCCAACTTACTATTTATTTATTTCTATTTTTTAGTGTAAATATAAATAATTAATATACCAATGAACACATATATATGCATGCACGCGAGTGTGTGTGTATTTTGAATCGGGTGGTTAGCCATATTGATTTTTAGTTCCCTGTAGGTACTCCTGTAGGTTCTCCTGTGGTAAGATAGATAGCGCTGCAAATACAGGTAATACAAATTACACGGCAGTTGATCAGCCCTGGTCGGTAACGTATTCAATTATGTTTTCGGCATCGAATTCTATCTCTGTCAGCAGACCGCCCAGCTCAATGAAATAGTCTCTCAGCTCTTGTTGTTGAGCATAGTTAGATTTTTTGAGTTATTTTTACTACCGCTTTTCGCAGCCTATTCTCATTTCTTTCGATAATACTTTCCACAATGTCTACATGAGCAATCGTGGCGTCAATTATTTGTAACTGGGTTTTTACAGTATGCTGCAATATGGCTTGTTTATTTCGTATTAACTGAAGTTGTTCCAAGATTACTTTCTCGTTTTCCGCGTTCATAGTGCCAAACAATACTTTGGTTACGGAACCGACCGCGTTTATCAAGCCTTTCCGACTGGGTGTTAGTGCTCCTAATATTATTTCTATTTTTTTTACTAACTTGTCCTTCTGTTCCCTGTGTCGCAACTCGCTAGAAAAATTGTCACAAAGTTCCTTATTTTTACTTTGTATTGCTTTGTTATCGCACATGTCTTTGGTACTGCCTACTAATCTTTGTAGTTGTTCCAACCTAGTATACATGGATGACACGTCTAGCCTTATCGCTAATTTCCACTTTTTATTAGCATGGTACATCACGCTTTGCTTCTCGAAGTGCACTCCAGGATTATGTTAAAATTTGTGGATTTTGAAATTTTGTTTTTTGGATCCGTTCTATGAAACACATAGGACAATTTCAAATAATAAACTTTTGCCCTGTAAAAAATATTAATATTAATTGTTTCAATATTATTTTCTGTGCTATAATCGCGCTTTTATGCTGAGTTCGTCTATATATATTTTACGTTTGTTGCAAATCTACTCGATTCTGATTTCATTTGAATTTAGTTTTAACTTTTGGTGTCAAATTTATGCTAAACCGCGGACTTCTCCTTCCCCTCTTCCTTCGGGATAGAATCCCGATGGGCCTAAGTCTCCCCTTGTCTCCCGATCCCTCAGTCGTGGTTATTTCTGATTCAGAATAAAGTGGATCGGTAAGTACCTCTTCTCCTTCTTAATTTTCTATAAAGGTCTTTAGCCTATTAACATGCACATTTTGTGTGCGTCTTCTTGCTTTTATTGTATATGTGACGTCGGATACTTTTGTATCCAACGTCGCAACTACTTCATATGGACCAACCCACAGTAATTCTTTGACCTTTCTTTTCTCAATGTCTCATCGTATAGCAAGACCTTATCGCCAATTTTAAAAGATGCTGACTTTGCTTTTTTATCATAATACCGCTTGGCTTTTTTCCTTCCCTTCGCACAGATTTTCTCTTGCTACGCGATTCGCGGCGCGTAAGTGTTCTTTTAATTTCTGCGCGTAATCTTCTAATATGTAATGTGTTGCTGGAGATTTTCTCAATGCGGTTGGTAACTCTGCCTGTCTACCGTACACTAATTTGAATGGTGTAAAAAAGAACCCCGTGGCTGAATGTGTAGTAGTATTGTACGCAAACATGGCGTACGGGATCCACTCATCCCAACCCGTTTGTTCCTCATTCACATAGTGACGTATATATTCAGCTAGTATCTTATGAGAGCGTTTCAGAACTTCATTACTCTTGGGGTGATATGCCCTCGTTTGAATCTTATTAATTCGTAATAACTCGCACATTTTTGAACATCTCGCTGACGAAATTCGTGCCCCGGTCTGTCAGTACCGTCCTTGGGATGCCATATTCGCATATTATTTTCGTAACAAATTCTTGTGCTACGGTTGCTGCTCCTGATTTGAGACAGGTATTGCCTTACTGAATTTCGTAAGGTTATCTTGAAAAGTCAATAAGTATTTATTTCCATTGCTGATCACGGTTAATGGTCCAACAATATCGAGAGCGCATTTCTCAAATGGCTCTGTTGGTATATCGGTGATAATAATTGGCGCTTTACTTTTTCTTGCCATTTTATTCCGTTGGCATGACGCGCATTTTGCAATATACTCTTCTACATTTCTTGTAATGTGTGGCTAATAATAATTCTGGCGAATTCGTTTTACGATTTGCTATTCCTTGATGTGCTCCTAACGGTGCGTCGTGATACTCGTACAATATCTATTTCTTTTCCTCTTCCGTGAGTTCTTGTGTCTCACTTGCTTCTTCAGCGTTTTCATCTGTTTCTTTTGCTTTGCATGCACATATTTCCGTTTGTTCGACGTTCCGGCTTAATGAATCTGCATAGGTGTTGGCTTTCCTCTTTTTATATATTATTTCATACTTGTATTCCTCGAGTTTTAATCGCCAACGAATTAACGTGATCCGGGATCTTTGACACTGAATAGCCATACGAGCGCTCTGTGATTCGTTACGATGTTAAATTTTACACCATATAAATATGGTCAAAAATGTTTAACGGCCCACACGATTGCTAATAACTCTTTTTCTGTAGTGCTATAGTTCCGTTTGGCGGTGTTTAGCATTCGACTCGCATATGCGATAAGCTTATCTTGTCTTATCGGGCCATGTGACAAGACAGCTCCGATCTCGTAATCTGATGCGTCGGTTGTAACGATACATTCTTTTGTGAAATCCGGATACGTTAGCAAAGATGCGCTATTTAATTTTTCCTTTAATACCTCAAATGCTGGCTGCTGTTTCTGGCTCCACTCGAACTTGACTCCTTTTTGTGTTAGCTCAGTCAGAGGTTTTGCAATTCTTGAGAATTGGTCAATAAATTTTTGCTAATAACCTGCTAACCCGATGAAAGCCTGTTGTCTTTTACTTTCGTGGGTACAGGAAAATCTTTTACTGCGCTTATTTTTGATGAATCTAGTTTTATTCCATTTTGTGTAATTACATGCTCTAAGTATGTGACTTCTTTCCGTAAAAATTCAGTTTCAAATTATTTTCTTGAAGTCGTCCAAATACATTTCTCAGCCGTTTATGTTCTCCCAAGCTGGCTCCATGTATCACTATATCGTCCAGATATACAAAACATTTTATGCCCTGCTATTCGGTCAAAACCAAATTCACCAGTCTTTGAAATATGGCTCGCGCGTTTTTTAACCCAAAAGGCATTATGGTATATTCATAATGCTTATATATTAATGGTGTCGAGAACGCAGTCTTGCATTTGTCTGCCTCTTTCATAGGTATTTGATGATACCCCGACGCCGAATCAAGCGTGAGGAAATACTTTGCATTTCCCAGGTGATCCAAAATTTCCGTGATGTTGGGTAATGAGAATGAATCACCAATTGTGACATTGTTTAGACGCCGGATATCCACTACTATTTTCAAGAGAGTACTGGAGCGGGATCCGAAGTCAGCAGTGGGGTCTTTGCCCGGAAAGTGGCGCCCTCAACTGGTCTCAGAAAGAAGAAGACAGACGTACTATATCTGTCCTTGTCTCTTGTTGAGTTAGTCCGTCCTTCTTTTAAAGTAAGACGGACTACTCCCGCTGTATCTCGCGTTAGTTTTTCGTCGTACGATCGAGCCGGCCAGCACCAAAAACACTGAAGTGGTGGGGATACGCACACAAGTAAGAACCGCCGTCCGTGTGCGCTCGTGGAAAAGTGCAGACATACTATATTTCTTCTTTCCACCAAGCCGAGCTATAAGGCAAGACACGAGGCACGTTGCGCGCTTGTTGCGTATGACAATGTGAAATGCTTTTCCAAGATTTTTACTGTTTTGGAAAAAGTACATAATTCTAGAGAAAAAATAACACACTTCAAGATATTACATATTTATATTAATTATTAAATATGAGTTTCCTATAAAATGTAAATTCTTGTCGTAATGTATCAAATAAAAATATATAAAAAGTAACACTAATAATATACTTTATATATACATATAATAAATGTTTTTTAATACTTTGAAAATGTAAATTATCACAGTTAACTCATATTTAATAATTAATAATGCAATAATTGCATTACATATTTATATTAATTATTAAATATGAGTTAAATGTGATAATTTAAATTTTTAGAGTATTGAAAAACATTTAATATAAAAAAACATTTAATAAAAAAACATTTCATAAAATTTATATTGTATATATAAAGTATATTATTAGTGTTACTTTTTATATATTTTTATTTGATACGTTACGACAAGAATTTACATTATATAGATTCAAAATCTTAAAGTATTAAAATTATACATAACACTATATGAATATAATATATTAATTCGTATAATATAAATTAAATAATGTATGATTACGTACCTGTAAAACGTAGAATGTTTTCGTAATGTACAGAGTAAAATTATATAAAAGTGGATATTAATAATATCCTTTATATATGTTAAATGTTTTTCAATATTCCAAAAACTTGAAGTATCACAGTAACTCATAGAAATAATTAATACAAATATATAATGCATTTTGAAATGTTTTATTATCAATAATATCATTAGTACTTTTTCTAAAACAAAAAACACTAACATCTTCAAAAAGCATTTCACTTTTATTGCAACAAGCGCGTACAATGAACGTGTCTCGCCTTATAGCAGGGATGCCAGTTTCAAGACTTTTGCAGCATGCAACAGCAAGTGGAGGGGATGCGCACACAGGCGAACAGCCGTGTCCGTGTGCGCTCGGCGCTTCGGCCAACTTCGAGCAGTAGACGGAGACGGATATATATAACCGCTCT
>NW_018021967.1:0-4172 GCF_002006095.1 Pseudomyrmex gracilis
GATAATACAGAATAGTCTCTCTCGTGCGCATGATACGTTTTCATCTTGACAAATTTGAGCGTTTTTCCTCAGTTGCTACTGAGCTTCTCGTCATAACAAGTTTTGAATAAAATGTACACCATATTGCGAAGTAAATAACATCAACGTTTTATGTAAGTTTTTTATCTCAAGCGTTTGCAATTGTAACATGTTCTCTAAACAATTTTTTGCGACCATCATTATTTTAAAAATTTTTTTATAATTTTATTGTAGAAGATATTGATAAGGACCTAAAAAGAAGGTCGAAACGTCTATTATATATTATCATTTAGTTTAAATAAATCAACTACTTACACATCCACACATCAACACCAGTGTTATGCTCTAACTGCCTTATCCACACTATTTTTAATTATTTGGAGCTAATCAACGTTTTCATCATAAGTCTAAAATTTATTGTAGTTAATTTTTGTAATAAGAATAATTATTAAATATTTTTTATTATTCAATAGTAAATGAAATGTGTAGAATAGTTTAAGAATAAGTAAAGAAAAATAATTACAAACATGAAATCTTCGATCATAAGAGCCAAAAATAATTACATTATAGTAAGGAACAAGTGGTCTAGCGGACTGAGTACAGGGGCTGCAAATATGGAGGTCTCGAGCTCAAGTCCCACCATCATCTTAGGATTTTTTCCAGGTTCAGTATCTTTCATCGAGATAATCAGTTAATTGACAAACTGAATCAGATCTCCAAAAATTATTAGGTATACAACTTTGCTTCCGCCGTTTTTCTATAGATGCCATTAGCGACAAGTAGACGTCGAGTACATACATTATAGATGACTTGCAATACTCTTTAGTATCTTGTGAACATAACCTAATAGCACCAGTAATTGATTTGTGTTTACATCATATAGTTATTCTCGAATAAAAATGTCACCTTATGAGCCGAATTCTCGTCATTTGCGAGAGGTGTTAATTTATTTTTTTAATTAAAAAATCTGCGGCTGAGGCTCACCGAATGCTCTCAGACGCTTATGGTGAGGCTGCTATGAGTGAAAAAACATGTCGTGAGTGGTTTCAACGCTTCAAGAGCGGTGATTTTTGCGTAGAAAACCGGCATAATGGTGGAAGATTAAAAGTTTTTGAAGATGAAGAATTAGAGCATTTGCTCAATGAAGACTCGTGTCAAAGTCAAGANGAGTTGGCAAGATCATTGCAAGTGAGTCAACAAGCAGTTTCAAAACGCTTAAACAATCTAGGAATGATCCAGAAGCAAGGATATTGGNTGCCATACGAGTTGAAGCCGAGAGATGTTGAACGGCGTTTCTGTATCTGTGAACAGCTGCTCGAAAGACAAAAACGGAAAGGATTTTTGCATCGCATTGTGACTGGTGACAAAAAATGGATTTTTTACGATAACCCCAAGCGCCGAAAATCATGAAGATATCCCGGCCACGCTTCTGCGCTGACGGCTAAACCGAATATTCACGGCTTCAAAGTCATGCTCTGTATTTGGTGTAATATAGCTGTAATATACCAGCTCGGTGTAATATATTATGAGCTGTTAAAACCGTCTCAAATAATCACAGGAGATCTTTATCGAACGCACTTAATGCGTTTGAGCCGAGCATTGAAAGAAAAACGGCCGCAATACCTTGAAAGACACGATAAAGTTATTTTGCAACATGACAATGCTCGGCCTCATGTTGCAAAAATTGTCAAAACATACTTAGAAACGTTGAAATGAGAAATCTTATCTCACCCGCCGTATTCTCCAGACGTTGCTCCCTCTGACTATCACTTATTTCGATCCATGGCACACGGCCTGAGGGACCAGCACTTCCAGTCTTATGAACAAGTCCAAAGTTGGATCGATTTGTGGATTGCTTCAAAAGATGACCAGTTCTTTCAACGCGGGATCCAATTGTTGCCAGAAAGGTGGGAGAAAGTAATGGAAAACAATGGACAATACTTTGAAACATAAATGTATAATCAGTTTTTTACAATAAAGCTTTGAATTTTGAAAAAAAAACGGCGGAAGCAAAGTTGTATACCTAATAATTCAAGTGAAATTTCGAATTAATTTTGTTTCTATAAAGCGTTTTTTTTATATATCACCGTAATATTACTGCGATGCATTTCGGCGGTTATTTAATTACTGTAATGCAGTAATATTACGTGCTATGTTGATACTATTGTTCTTTAAATGTTGTATTTTATTTTCTTTTTAAATTTACAATAACGTCATTACTATGTTATATTGATGAGGCTTTTTTGATTATATTCACGTCTACTTTACGTAATATAATGATGTCAATAAGATGTGACGTAATAAGTGATATGTACGTCAAAATCACGTCATTGTTATATCATAATTGACGTTTTGCAGACCAAAAACTGACGTCAGTATCACGTGAGCTTGCTTGCTGGGATCCGGTATAAAACGGTTTTTTACGCGCGCATTGGAAGTGCGTAAAAACAAAACCACATTCGGTATGTAACGATTTTTTATGCAAATGTTATCGCAGGAAATGACTCATCAAACCGGAAGTGACTCATCGCTTTGGCGATAAGAAAAGACGCACTTCCGGGAAATTTTGGTTTTTCTCGGAATTAATTATTATTTTACTACGCAGTTACAAACTGCGCGCTATTTATTTTTAAACGCAAATTGTTTCCGGAAAAGTGCAATTTTTCTCAGAATTAATTATTATTTTACTGCGCACTTTAAATATCTAATTGTGAGTTAATATTATTTTAGCGATGACGTCATCATCCAAACAATCTTGATCACGTTCGGACCTGTTTAAGTTCTATTTTTAGCGATGTCGGTATCATCCGCAACGATCTTGAACACGTTCGAACACGTTCAAACGCGTTTGCGCCCGCTCCAAACGACCTTGAACACGTACAAACAAGTTCGAACACGTTACGACCGATGATGTCATCAATAATGCTCACTTACCTGAAATAAATAAAACACGTCGAATAATGCATGCTCTATTTTTACGGCTCGTCGCTAATTGGCTAATTCCGGTAGAGCTGATAACAACGCTCCGCCACACACTCTTACGTTATCTCATCCGCAAGCGGCAACGCTCAGCCGACGCCACCCACACTCCCACGTTATCTCATCCGCAACGTTATCTCATCCCAAGTCCTCCGATCCTGTTCTCATTATTATGAATATGCTTTATTATGTTATTGCGCAATTTAAATATCTAATTGAGAGTTAATAATATTTTAGCGATGACGTCATCATCCGAATGACCTTAAACACGTTCGAGCACGTTCAAATGACCTTGAACAGGTCCGGACGACCTTGAACACGTTTGAACAGGTCCGTACAACCTTGAACACGTTTGAACAGATCCGTACGGCCTCCCCCGCGCGGTGCTCCCTCTTCGTCCTTTCTGGGCACTTCTGAGTTCAAACCCCTGTAGTTTACCTACTGACGTCCAAATGATGATACACATTTTTATCTAGGACACTTATAAGCTCGTACGTGCCGAAAATATGTTAGACAATCATTTCGTGGCATCGTGTTTGCGTTGTAAATACAGAGAAACAGTACATTGTTTGAAGTTGTTCATTTATAGTTTTTGTAAAAGTGGTAAACTCTTTGAGTCGCAGGTTGATTTTAAACTCTGTAAAAATCGTAAAAGCTACAACAAGTATCAAAAATAAATGATTGCAAAACAAGTAACAATAGACAAACAATAAACTAGCGCGCGAAATTTTGAGTCTTTTGATGTCACGAAGTGATTGTCTAATATATTTTTATATACAAGCTTGTAAGTGTTCTAGATAAAAATGTTTATCATTTTAGACGTCTTACAATGTATCTAAACCAAAAACATGCACAAATCGCTTGTTACGTCCTGGAGACTCCACGGTCCCCTTTTTCATGCGACGCGACGCGCCAACGCATAGCAAACCTCTTTTTTTTAATAAATAGTAATAAATAACTCCAACGGGTCTCCTATCGTTTGGAAACTCAAAACTCCAGACGATAGGAGAACAAACGAAAATTCTATCGGCGCCGGGAAGATAAACTGGGCCCGGCAATAACCCAAAAATTTAGATAACTATTCGAGCAGCTTTCCAAACAAACCCGGATATCTCCGGGTCATGAAAACGCCGGTCATAAAAATTAGAGCGACCGGCGCAAATAGAAACTCCGGC
>NW_018021967.1:4972-30391 GCF_002006095.1 Pseudomyrmex gracilis
ATCGGAAGGGCTACTCGCGGTATAACCGTCTTGGGCGGCGTCCGAATAATCGGAAGGGCTACTCGCGGTATAACCGTCTTGGGCGGCGTCCGAATTGTCGGAAGGGCTACTCGCGGTATAACCGTCTTGGGCGGCGTCCGAATAATCGGAAGGGCTACTCGCGGTGTAACCGTCTCGGGTGGCAGCCGAAGTTTTTCTTTTCTTCATTTCCTTCCCTAAACCACATGGTAAACAAGACTCGACATCTCCAGGGGCAGTCGCGAAGCCAATCAATAACAAAAACAATAACATAAATTGTAATTGCAATAAATCGTTTAAGGTACCAGACCAATGTGAAGCACATTTTTTGAACGTTTTTTCGCGAATTTTTTTGGAAAGGAAAATAAAATGCGATTGTTATGAACTTTTGATATGTTTTTATTAGAGTTTGAAATTATACAAAAAAAATTTTTTTATGTAATTTGATCATATTTTCAGTGTGTAATATAGCGCCAAAGTACAGTCCTCAAAAAAAGGCGAAGATGGGGGGGGAAGCACCCAGGGTCCTGTGGACATCAGAAAACTAAAATTCACATTTTTTATTAATCTATAGGCTTGTCGCTTTTACACTTACCAGTAAAATGCATATTTTTTACTTAAAAAACAAAATGGCGCGCTTTCGAAAAAAAAAATTTTTTAATTGCACTTTTTTTTGACGAAATTGTTTTAAAAAAGTTAATTTGTTATTAAGAAATTAAAATTTTTTTTGGTTAGTGTAAAAGTCCGTCATGTTAAGAATATGTAGTCAAATTTTGAGGTCGATCGGTTCAATAGTTTTTTGTCAGCGCCTCCCCCGCGACTCAAAAACGTGGTTTCGAGAAAAACGCGTTTAAAGTCTTATATAAATAGAACGCAGGTATAAAGAATCCAGGCAATAATAGAGAGGGGACGCGCGCTTCTTTTCTTTGTAGAATTAAAACTATTTGGAATTTCGGTCTAAAAATTTGACACAATATTCTTGAGATAATTTACTAATAAAAAATATTAAAATTGAAAAATTGATTTTTTCAACCGATCACATTGGTCTGGTACCTTAAGTGGAACCCCGGCAAAGAATCTCGCGAACGGGCAAAAAGGCCCAGCGCCACCGACGCAACGCAAAATTGCGACGAGCGGCAGCGCTCGCGCAAGACAAAGCGGAGCCGACCAGGCCCACTGACGCCACCTCCCCTCCGACATTAGGAGACGATTCTGGCAGCGACGATAATATAAAAAACCCCGGCGATGTACACATAAATCAATCAAACCCGCACTCACCCTCACCGACACATTCGGAACACACACACACAGACACACATACACACGACGATTCGTGGTATGACGCTCCCTCTTACTCGCCGATAACCCCCGATCCTCCCGCAGAAGATCCCGCGGATTTACAATCCGCGCCGACTCCTCCACCTCCCCCTCGCTCTCCTTCCCCTGAACCATCTACGTCCAGAAACGAACCCGTAGATGATGGATCCTCTGACTCAACCCGCTCAACCACCCCTCCGCTTGATCCTAAATTTCAACATTTTATCCGATTAGCCCCAACCTATAAAAAAGCGAATCCTGAAAGAATCCCCTTCGTCCTTGACCCTCTGACTACAGATCCTTCCGAAATCTTCCGGATAATAACCAGCACCCCCGCCAGAAAACTAGTTCCAGTGAAGTTCCCCTACATAGATGACATTCGATTAGTTCCCGTCCGCCATTTCTACACAATGTTCCCTCCAAGCTCCGCAAAAATCCAAGAAATTATAGAAATTGACCTCGANTAGTTTCCATGCCACGAACCGCCGTCTTAGACATGCTACCGACACAATTACAATTGTAAAACCNCGCCGGAGGCCCCTCACACACATATCGCGTCACGAATACATACACATATATATGTTTTTTCCCTCTCTAGCCTCCGAGCGATGACCCTCCATTTGAATGTAAAATTCGCGACACCACATTCATACACAAATACACATCTCAATTTGTAAGCCTAACACCTAATTAAATGAATAAATTAATATCTATCATAATTTCTCCGTTTAATTAAGCCGACCTCTCATCATTCCACATCCTCGACTGATCGCACGGTCTCGTCCTTAGTCCGTGAAGTTAATTCTCCAGACTAGAAAAGAGACCAACGAGTGAGTGTTCGTAAGACAGTGTAAGATCGGCGTACGCCGTTGACCTGTCGACGAACGTAAGCAAACTCGCTCGACTCCGTCGCAGCGGGATCGTCAGCCTGCTGTGCGGAGATAGAAAGAGAAACGACAGCTCTCTGTTACTCCACCATAGCCCGACCGTATCCGTGGGCCAGGACGTAACACGCTGTTATGCGATTATTTGTAAAACGTAAGGTGTTTCCAAACTTATGGAGGATACTGTAAATAGTGGAATTTTCAAACATCTATAAAAATTGTATGCACATACATCGAACTTGCCTCATAATTTAATAAGTACTTAAAAAAGGTATTTATAAGTACAAAAAGGTATTTAATTAGTTTTTGGAAAGATTTTAAGATGATCTATAAAACTGTGCAATAAAAAGTAAAGACTTTTATTTAACAAATTGAATGTAACCTTCACGTGACCTTCAAGCAATTATGCAAGATCAAACTAATAACACCATCTTATGTTTTCCTCAAAGCCATACAACTTATGTCTGAAATATTTTTTTCTAAAATCACAAATAAAAATGTTATTTGGGGTAGAACATTAAAATAGGACACCCTTATATATACAGGGTGTTTCTTTTAACTCGATCATGTAGATTATCTTTGTTGTTAATAATAATACAAATAAATACTAAAAAAAAGGTATTTGATTTGAAAAGACAAATAGTATATGAAACAATTTTTTCTTGTGGTTATATTTTTTAAGATTTCAAGATTATTGCCATTTTTTAAAATAGGATGGCATATTTTCACTAATGCAGTAATGTAGTTTATAAAAAAACCAAATTCAACTGTCCAAGATTTATTTACTTTGAGATGATTGCAAACATTAAAAAATTATATTTATATAGAAAAAAACTGAAGTACCTAAACGTTTTCAATATTATAGAAAGCGTTCAAAATAATTACCGTTAACTTTCATACATTGTCGAATACGAAACAAATGATTGTCTCGCACTTTAAATAAGTCATTATAAATGCTGGTGTGGTGCGCATGTAGCTCTTGGATCTAGAACGGTTAGTCCATACGCCATTCTGAGACTAGTTTGAATATGCCTAGTGGGAGCAAGCGATAGCCTTCCACCAGACGCATTTGGTAGAAATGGAGTGTATATAAGCAAGAGTTATAACGGAAGGAGCTTGTATAAGAGTACAGTAGGGATGTAAATGTAAGAGATATTAGATGGTGATTTTGGCTTTTGTGATGTAGAGTAGTAAAGCAAACTTGGCACAGAGTCTTTTTGAGAACGCGACATCTGTGACCGTGACTGGCAAACTAAAGTCGCAGTGAAAGAGGTCTATAAGAAGTTTATCGGAGTTTTCTTTATTTATTGGGCAATGAAAAAAGATGTGGTCTAGATTTTGGTTTATGTGTCCACAATTGCATGCGGCAGAATTTACAATATTTTTGTCTGCTAGATGGGAGTTGACTCCTGCGTGGAATGATCTAATCCGTGAGATGAGCGAGATTAAAGTTTTCGGTAACGGTTTCTTGAATCGCTCATACCACGGTTTATCTAAGACAATACCTTTTAGGTCAAAGCAGCATTTACCTTTACATCGAGCCTCCTCAAGAAGAACACTCTTGGATTGTTCAACAGCCGACGCACGAAGTCGTGGAAACAGAGATTTAACTTTACATCTCTTGTCCCGGTCGGGATCTTGCAAACTTAGAGAGGCTTTTGCGTAAAAATCTGCGAGGTTATCATTACCCGGGATACCTTTATGGTCAGGGATCCATACATAAGTTTCACTATAATATTACAAGAGAAGTTGAGGAGAAGTTTCTTTATTTGATAAATTACAAGGAGGTGACGGCCCTGTGGATAGGAAGACTCGAGACATCTTAGCACACTCAGCGAATCGGTAGCGATGATTGACTTGTTGAACCTGAAGTCGGCGAGGTATTCTAGAGCACAAAGAATGCCTTTTGCCTCAGCGTCAAATATGGTGAAGTGGTCGTGTAGACGCGCATAATAGACCAACTCAGGGTAGTAGGCTACAACAGCAAACCCTACCCTGGGAGGAGAGCCATCAGAAGGCGGTTGAAGAGATCCATCTGTAAAAAAACACACAGCTAGCGTTCTCCTTATCTAAAAAGTCAGAAAAGATTGTCGAGGAGATGGAAAATTGCAAAACAAGAGTCCAGATTCAGTATCGACCAAGCAGTGCGTAACTCGGGCTATATACGGAGCGGAGAGAAGTAAACCGGGCCATATACGGAGCGGAAAAAAGTTCTGGAAGGGAGAATGTCTCAACCCGCGACATAAGAGGAGCAAGCTCTAAGGCAATATTGAAGAGATCGAAATTGTTGTCCACACAGATGGGTTCCCACCCATGGGAAATCTAGTTTAAAACAGGGTTTAGAGGATAATTAGTCCTAGCGCTTACCCGACATACATATTTGCTGGGTAGGTACTTACGTCTACATGGCAGCGGATGTTCATTAACCGTGTCCAGAAGAACGTTTGTGGAGGTAGATCGCATGAACCTGCACACAAGGCGGATACACGCGTAGTGGAGGCGGTTAAGAACACACTCCTCTCTAGAACCCAGCGAGGAAACCACCTGACAACCCCAGTCCAGGACAGACCAAACCAGTCCCTTGTACGCCGTAGACATAATACTGGGGTGAGCTGCCCACCTCACACCTGTAATAGCTTTTAACACATTAATGCGAGGAAGCACTCAATTTCTTACCTCGGTTACATGCTTTTTTTTTAAGTGCGTAGTCAAGGTAAATCCCTAGAAAGCGGACCGTCCACTTGATACGTATTTTAACGTCATGTAAAGCTATACGTATTTTATTCTTTCTAATAAGCCATTTAGTATTGCGCAAGGTGTTAAGCGAGAAGAACGTAGCTACCGACTTATCAGGAGAAAGTCTTAGTCCGAGTTCTCCCAAATAAGAGCTCAAATTGTTTAGAGCAATATTAAGTTGTTGAGTGACATAGTTCTCCCAAATAAGAGCTCAAATTGTTTAGAGCAATATTAAGTTGTTGAGTGACATAGTCTATGGACGGGTGTGAACAATAAATGGCAATATGGTCTGCGTACCAGTGATGAAAGATCGAGCTGGCTAGCAACGAGAGCACCGAGGCGGTGGGAGCCACTGGAAATACGCACACAAGCGAGACCACCGTCCGTGTGCATGACGTCACGCCGGCTCGATCTTTCATCACTGCTACGTATATGATAATGTTTACTGGAAGGAGAAGGCATGTCTCAACTGTCGACATATAGATACTGAAAAGAATAGGGCTGAGTACCAAACCCTAGGGCAGTCCTCTGACCGTTGATTGTTGTTGGAGAGGGATTCCTGACGCGTAACCCTTCAAGCGGCGGAACGAAATGACAGATGAGACGAAGCTAACAAATTTACTGAGAAATCCTAAGATGGAAAGCATAGAAAGAAGGGTGAGAGGAACCACGTTATCAAAGGCGCCTTCCACGTCCAGAAAGACGACGCCTGTGACCTGGCGGTTATTGTTCGCCATCTTGAATTTAGAGACAAGTATCGCAAGATTATCTGTACAAGACAAGCCCCTACGGAAGCCAAACTGAAAGCCAACTGGAAAGGTGATATGAGACTGTTGTTTTTAACCCACCATTCCATTCTTCTACACATTATCTTTTCCAGCAACTTTAGGATATTGCTGGCCAAGGAAATGGGACGGTACGCTTCTCTTCTTCCAGGTTTTGGGATAAAAATAACAAAGTACTCTTTCCACTGGTCAGGAAATTGATGTTTGTCAAGCATAGAGTTGAACACTTGAAGAAAGAGCAAATGAAATTCTTGCGGAAAGTAAGAAATTATATTGTTAGAGATGAAGTCTAGGCCGGGAGCCGACTTGACCTTGAGAGACTTAACGACAGAAAAGTACTCATCCCAACACATAGGAGCTTCAAAAAAAGAGTTATCACAAACAAACTGGAGTTGTTGGATATTTGCTAATAGTGTTACGCGGCGGACACCGCGTGTGTGCCGCGGGTATCGCGTGAACGGCGCGCGCTCGGCGCGACTGTCGGTTGCCGGGCGACGATGGTTGTTGAAAGAGAAGAAGGATCGCGGTCGCGAATTCTGTCACGTCGTATTCATGAATCCGATTGGATTCTTTATAATTACCATTGTAATTTAAGCTATAATAAAGTGTTAATTAAGAAGCCGCGTTCTCTCATTTCCGCGGACGGTCACGCAAATCGCGCGGCTCGGTTACGTAGCCGGATCGTGCGCCGCGGGCGCAACAATAGATTTGCGCTATTAGAAACAGCCGGTGGATTGGTGGGGGCTATTTTGTCAAACGCGGTTTTAGAAGATGGTTTAGACCCAGACTTTGGCCTCGAAAACGAGGCGCTTGATAAGATGATTACACCGTCTCCACTCAACCCAGCTGAGCCCGACGTACCGTGGCCATCCCGTTTTGACCCAGCTGAGAACCTAAAAACAGCTCTGTTAGGGAAGAATTCACCGAGAGACGGGTAGGGAACAGAGGACCCAGGGGTACCCGCTCGGTAACGCCGCCCGACCTATCATACAAGAGCAACGCTTCTTTGAAGTTAAGATTGCGTTGCACCATAACCTTATGGATGCCTTTTTGTATGAAGAACGCAGCGCACCCTGGAGCGGAAGCCTGATGGCCAATACTTCCGGTTCTGGCGCGGATCCAATTGATGCATTCCGGTAACTGGTTGGAACAGTCAGACTTGAAGTGACCAACCTTAGCGCACTTCTAGCAGACAGCTCTGTCTTTATTGTTTGATTGCTTGCAGCTGGCTTGTGTATAGCCAAACCGCTGACAGAAGCCACACCGTCTAACCTTGTATACATAAGAGGAGAGGAACACTCTTTTCCCCATATACAGACAGGACTGGGTTACGTACACACACAGTGTCCTGAATCTCAAAATATAGCTATTTGTGTCCTTAAGAGTAAATGATTTTTTATCCTCACCTAACATTTTCCGTTGCATCCTAACAAAAGGCACCCTTTGAAGGGTGGGGTCTATGATTTGTCGGGGGGAAGCCTGATGTTTGAAAGAACCTCCTCAGGCGAGTCATCATCATTCACTCCTCGCAAGACATACTGTTTTACAACCCGAAAGCTTGGTACAAAGGCTACCCAAGAATCTAGGGAAGTGATCTCCTCCGCTACATTCTGGAATGATTCAACAAAGAAATTAGCCTCAGTTCCAAACGGGAAACATACAGAGAACTTATTTCTTCTAATGCTCTTCAAGTCGTGGGCATGCAGAAAGACGAAATAAACAAGACAGTTAAGCTTTTTTCCCATGCCGAGAACACTAATGCTACTTTTCCTAGGCACGCGAACCGAACCGGGGCTCTCGGTCGGAGATTCAGATCTACAACACTCTATATGAACCAGAAAAGGGCCCTTTGACCCGGTATTATATCTATTGAGAATGAGTATTTTGTGTGTTGGACAAAGGAGTACTCACCTTTTTACAAGGAGGGCCAGTGCCCTCAGACAGTCTCTTTTGAACCGTGCTTCCAGAAGTGGTCTGCTTGTCGCGTAGACCCTGACTGGGTTGTACTGTTAAGCCTTCAACCGGCCGAGCAGAGCTCAGGCTCGAACAGGCAGACAGGCTTAAGGTTATGGTTGTGTTAGACATACTCGGGTGGTCAGCACCCGGGTTGCCGAAGTCAACATCCATACTCGCAGACATCGGCCGATATCGTTCGGCGAAAGGACTATTGTTAAAAGGTCTTAAGAGAAAGAGTTGTTCAGTAGAAGTACGTTACGAACGTAAAAACAGTTAGCAAAAATCTGGCCGCAAAGCCCGTCAGAAAAGATTGCCCATAAAACAAAGAAAACACCGAAAAAACGGCAAGCTCAAGATCCCCAATAGAGAGTACTCACGTAAATGCAAAGTTGAAACCCGCGTGCGCTTGTCACAAACTACCAGGAGGTAAGAAAAGGCACAGGAAACTCAATATGTCGACTCGTGCGCCGTTTCAGATCGAACTCGTTATAAATGCTGTGAAGTTCACTAAATAGCTGTAAATGTAGACATACTTCCAATAAAAAACATGGGTTACTGCGCTATTTAAATATTTAATTGAGAATTAATATTATTTTAGCGATGATGTCATCATCCGACTGACCTTGAACACGTTCGAACACGCTCAAACGACCTTGAACACGTTTGAACACGCTCAAACGACCTTGAACACGTTTGAACAAGCTCAAATGACCTTGAACAGGTTTATACGACCTTGAACACGTTTGAATAGGTCCGTACGAACCCCCTCCCCGCGCGGTGCCCCCTCTTCACGTTTCCTGGGCACTCCTGAATTCGAACCTTTGTAGTTTACCTACTGACGTCTTACAATTATTGTATTCAAATTAAAAACATGCACAAATTGCTGTTATACGATTGTTTGCCTGTAAATCATAGCATATTTCCAAAATTATGGAGGGTACTTGTTGTAAAACTTAGGGTAATTTTGGCTGGGCCATTAAGCAATTACGGAAAGTACACGTCATTGCTCGATCAATCCGAATTTGTTAAAAGAGTAACAAGCAGCATTCTCTTGTAAAAAAAATCTGCTTGTGAATATTACTAATTAAGTAAGGTACAAACGCAGCACGCGTCGTCAGTGACCCACGTGAAATTGCATATGAGTCACTAAGTTGTTGAATAGTCGCGACCGATTTTTTTAAAAGATCGAACGCGAATACTGGCAGACAGATCGTGTTGCCAACGTTAACTGTGTGGCTCCGAATCCATCCGGAGAGTTTACCGCAATATAGTAATGGCTAAGTGTCAGTAATAGCGTGCGATAATTGTACAACAAGTGTAATGGAATAAATAATAAATTTTGCCAGTGCTATAGAGAAGAATCTCATTCTATACCAAGTCCTTTGACTCCTATGATCTCAACAAATTTTGATGGCAGCGGTGGGATTATAAACTAACTACTGAGGTGGGATTCTATCAGTACCTCGTGCAAAGAGAAATTCCGGTTGGATTTTGGTAAAGAAAAGAAAAGAAAACTGTGCTAGTAAAAAAGAAAGATATATTAATATATATTGTTGCGCTCGCGGCGCACGATCCGGCTACGTAACCGAGCCGCGCGATTTGCGTGACCGTCCGCGGAAATGAGAGAACGCGGGTTCTTCATTAACACTTTATTATAGCTCAAATTACAATGGTAATTATAAAGAATCCAATCGGATTCATGAATACGACGTGACAGCTACGCGTCTCTGTTACTTCTCTTCTTTTAACAACCGTCGTCGCCCAGCGACAAACAATTGCGCCGAGCGGGCGCCGTTCACGCGGCTCCAGCGACACATACGCGGTGACCCCCGCGTAACAATATATATATATATATATATATATATATATATATATTGACGTTTTTTCGCAGTGGTAACGTAATTCTCGCGCCGCTCCCTCGCAAACGGAGATTACTTCCCGGGACTCAAATGAGCGTCCGCGAGAAGGCAACGTCGAATCACGGGCAGGACAGAAAAGATGGCCCGGAGCGAGCACCGCCGGGTCGAGTCGACGAATACTTGGTTATAATTTTGGGCGCCAGACGCGGAATCGCGTCAAAAATCAGCGTCACTCGGCACGACGGGCCGACTAGCTCTTTTGGGAACGGAGAGAGGCGCGGTTTAGTAAAAATTCGGAATGCAGGCTGTCCCTTGACCTCGCGATAGGAAGCTCAAGTAAAGGAAAGAGAGTTGGAATTAATCAGCACGAGTTAATAATTAATTGACAATTTATTACGCGTGTAGAAAGGCAGAAGTAATATAAAAGAAATGATATAAAAAATAGTAGAAAAGAAAAGATAGGTTACAAGATAATATAAAAGCGATAAGATATAAGAAGTGATATTAAAGAATGTAACAGAAATATGAGACAGAATAAGCTACGGCGGTATAATCGAAATTATTACAAACAAAAACATACGGAATCCACGACAAATTACGACAATTAACAAACCGTATCACGCGAGTTAACGAGACAAATTAATGAATCGAAACGACACCGTAAAAGTACTGGACGCGAAACTGTACTCGAGGATTCCAGCCGAAAGCTAACAAGCGCAGACACGAGAATATAGCAATCGCGGGGCGCAAAGCTAGATGCAGGCTAACCAGCTAGAGAGTGCAAGCAGATGTGCCGGGCAAACAATAAGCCGCAATAAAATAGCGTGCAGTCGCCTTTTCACAAGCCGTGGATCAACCCTGACTTACTTGTTTCGCTGAAGATCGCAATTTGGTCGACTGGCTCACTCTGCTACGCAGCTTTCGCCGGTTTTGTGTCGCTAGGCCCAAAAGATTACGTCGAGCCGATTTCTCAATCTACGCGCATGCACTCGAAAGAACGTACTCGCGATAACGAGCGAAGGGAGTGCGACGTCGGAGTTGGCTTTTCTCTTTCGATTATCACAACACGATTAGCAACGCTCTCTATCTTGGCGCTAGGAAAATCGGCGGTACAATACGTGACTCGATCGCGAATAATCTCGGACAACTTATACGCTCGAAAGGCGACACGCATTCACCGTACGCTCGCAAATAGTTCAGCAATAATTGTCTTGAAAATTCACCATCCAAAATGGTCGTTAATCCGCACGTTAGTTTGGCACAATATTCCTTACCGATCAACACAGCTTCCAACTCGCACACACCCTACTCTAGCCGATCGCACGAGAAAACTTCGATTTCGTTATGACAATTTTTTACCGCGGCGGATAATTGCCGTCGGTGGACGAAATCCGACGGTACGCAAACGATACGTTCCTATAATCACGGCACACGCACACAAATATGCTCACTAGACAAACAAGACAAAAGGAAATAGAAACGGACGGACACAAATAACGCGAATAGGCTACTTGGCGCCGGATCGCCACTCCAGGGCTTGACTTTGATTCGCGAAATTACGGCAAAACATGCACTTAACTTACAAACCTACAAACTACGGCCACAAAGTCCCGTGAAGCCCGATTCTGGCCGCTGCCGAAAAACAATCGTGAACACGGTCAAGGATACGTCCTTGCCGTCACAAACAAAACGCGAAAGACGAGCGACCAGCTTCAACACGAGGCCTGTGCAACGCGGATTTGTGGCTAACAGGACTAAAACGGGCATCTCACCGTCGCTGATTGTTTTCCGGCATGTCCCGGTCTTCTCTGTCCGGACTGACTCGTTTAGCTTTCCTGGACTCCGCCGGGGTCACCCTCTCGACGAGAATCACTTCGCCTTGAATCTTAAAGCGCGGTATGGCAGACTACTTAGACGGCACGGAAGATACGCGTACGCACGGGAGCCCGAAAAGATACGTGTGCCTCGCACAGCTGTTCGCGACCAAGAGCAAGAAGATTTCGTTCGATAAGCGGTCGATACCCCGAGTAGCGCTAAGGTCGCGTAAGGTAGGTCGCAAGGCCAATCAGGTCGCAGGATTAGCGGCGCGGCTCGCAAGCTCGCTCGCAGGCGGCAGGATCAGCGGGCCGCGAAATTTGAACGCTCGCCGTGCCTAGTACTATGTTCAGCAGCCTAAGTAAAGCAGCAAGCAACGGGGCGGGATAGCAATCCAGGAGATGCAGCAATAATATAAGCAGCGGGTCCTTGATGCCATGCAACAGGATGGCGGGAACACAGCACATCTCGGCGTAGGTCGGCTCGGTGATGGTTCGTTCCGCCGTTCCGCCTGTTCTGTTAGGCTAAAGTGCCGATGTTCCGCTGTAGCCTCTGCCTGCAGTCACCTATCCTGGTTCTCCACGTGACCGGGAAGCGAGACTTCGCGCCTTGGTTCCTTTCTCTCTCTCTCGTTCGGGCACCGCATGATGTCCTTGAAAAAAAGTCCCACGATGTTCTCAGGACGGTGAGGCGCCGAAATGACATATAATACAAAAAATAAAAATAAAATATTATTCTAAGCGGACGCATGCAAGCCCTAGAGGATCTTGGCACTCGTTTGTCAGCTCGTTTTCCTGGGCTCCCGCAAAAATCTTTTAACTTTTGTGACGGGAAAGAAGCGGCGCGGATACCACCTCACAATATATATATATATATATATATATATATATATATACCTAGCAAACAATTTCTGACTGCGCAGACCTTGGCAACAGAAACTGTGTGCAAAAACGCTACAGTATGGAAACATGCTTTGGTGCTGCCAAAACTGTTAGCACATAGAGACAAAAAACGCAACAACTCTGTTGGCACATACATGAGACTATTGCGGCCAAAATGAATTCCATATATGTTAGTGAAATTGATAACAAATAGATAGCAAGCAGATTTGCTTTAGCAATACTGTGACCAAACAGTCCGCAAAACCGTATCTGTTTATGACAAAACGTTGATCGCACTCGGGTCGATCTGTTGAACGCATTGACGACAGATTGCCACCAAACGCCAAGCAGATCTGTTCGTGCATATGTGCGGATTGTTTGCACGCAAGACTACTCGACTATCTGTTTGACATCTAGGCAACAAAGTGGCGATTATCTGCGATCATATCTGTCGCCTGTGTTGATAACAGATTGTTAACAAACATTGAACAGTTTTTTACAGTTAGACCTTGTTTATGCGGGCAATAACTGTTAACTTATGCTGGAACCGGTAAAGTTCAACTGTAAGATTTTAATACTTCTGTTTATACGCATTCGGCAATGAAGCAATCATAAATTTAATGTATTATTCTCGTATTTGTTGAGTAATATGAAACAATAGGTGTTTTCCAGCTACGTACGGTCGACACTGTGTAACACAATGTCCACTAGTGTGAATGAGATACACTGATATGCTCTTTCTCAAGCTAATAGACAGTATGTTATACATTTAACTTTGATTTTCTCAGAAATTTGACGTGGTAGGTCGATTCGCCGCCGGATTCGTTTTCAGTGACCAAAAATCCATTAAAAAACACTTTGTTTATTCAAGTATCAGCATATATTAACAAAACATTTGTTCGCGTTGTAAAAATGTACTTTAAATTATATTTAAGAATAAGAGAAGTATTTTTATTTATTGTTGCAGGTACATTGCATTGCAACATTTTTAGTTAAATAATAATTGAAATAAATAATAAATGAAATGTAGGATAGCTTGAGAATAAATAGATAAAAATAATTATATTGTTGCGCTCACGGCAGCGTTTAATCGCGTCACCCCCGAGTTACTGCGCTCCGCGGAAAGAAAAGAGAACACCGCGTATAACACATTTAAGTTTTATTAAAGAACGCGTTACAAATAGCCACGGAAAACGTAAAGAAATCTCGAGCCGATGATCCAGCCTGTCGACGATTCCGAATTTGGCGGCTCACTCTCCTTTGAACCTCGCCGTAAACAACCCCGTTGCTACCCGAACAAAAGCCTCTAGAGCGATCGATCGTTCTACGAACATCTTCTTATACCGTGTGGACGACACGCGCCGCATCTCGCAACACTGCCCCCTCTCTCTTCTAGATCATCGTCCCAATGATCCAACAGAAGTCAACCTTCCCGCTCTCTTCCAGACTGCTGTCCCGGAATAAATGAGCCAGGTGACCGGAGAAACTCTTGACCGAGAATCCCCTCTGGAGCAATTTTGTCCATAAAATTCTTCCGACTTCGGACAAGGGGGGGGGGAAACTTACGTAGACCCATCGTCCGAAAGGACACCTCAGGTCCCCGCCTCGGCATTTGCTTCAAGACCCACGGAAAACCACGCTCAAAACCGTGAGTAAGGCGGACTTCTAGCACGGCGTTCAAACCACGAAGATCTCGCGACGGCTCGATGCGAAGCAAAAATCCCCCGACGTCCAACGACGAAACGGAAAGATTCGGGGTAGCAACAGAGTAAACGCTGGAATTAAAGAAATGAAAACGAGTAACCAAGCTCAATTAACACAACAACAAAAACAAATATCCGTAACATCTTAAACAAAAAAAACAAACACCCACTAATTCTCACAGGGCTCCGACGTGTGTTTTCACCTCTCGAAAAACGAAGATAGCCTATCAGCGTGTACGACCCTATTCCTGTGTCTATCTGAGCGACGAATACAATAAACTACGTCACTTAATTTCTTAACAACTACGTAAGGCCCTTCCCAATTCTTCTGCAACTTAGGGGCTTTTCCTTTGCTCTTGCGAGAATTAAAGAACCAGACTTTCTGCCCAACGTCAAAAAGAACGTGTCTAGCTTTTAAATCGTACCGCATGTTTGCTTTGTTTTACTTCATCTCTAAACGCTCCCTAACATCCTGATGAACCTCCTCCAATTTCGACTCTAACTTACGAATATAATCCTCTGAAGAACCTGAACAATAATTCGGCGGAGAGCCCCGTAACAAATCTAATGGCAGACGCAAATCACGCCCGAAATACAATTCAGCAGGAGTAACCCCCGTAGCCTCATGCTTAGAAGATCTGTAAGCAAAAAGAAACATCAAAACCCAACAGTCCCAATTCTTTTGATTTTCGTCAACGAACTTAGACAAATACTGCAAAATCGTTTGATGCTGTCTTTCGACCTGTCCATCAAACTGTGGATGAAGAGCAGTAGTCCTTGTCTTCTTCATTCCTAACAACCACGATAATTCCTGAAAAAGTCAAGATTCAAAATTCTTACCCTGATCCGTATGTACTTCCAACGGAACCCCATATCTAGAAACTATCTGATTGACAAAAACCTCCGCCACAGTCGACGCCCTAATATTCTTTAAAGGAAAAGCCTCCACCCACTTGGAGAAACAATCTACAACCTAAGAGATACTTATTTCCTGAAGAAGACGCCGGAAAAGGACCCCGAATGTCCATTTGCACCCTTTCAAAAGGCGCACCGGCATTAAAAACTTGCAACGGAGATTTACCCTTGTCCGCAGGGCTTTTTTTTGCTACACAAACTTTGCAAGACCTACACCAATTCTCGACATTCCTCTTGCACGAAGCCCAATAAAACCGCTTACAAATTTTTCCTAACGTTTTATTTATCCCGAAATGACCCCCAGAAGGGGCATCATGAGCTCCTTCTAAAATTCGCTCAACTCTCTTCTGAGGAACAATAACTTGAAAAAACCTCGACTTTAAATTCGGAGCTACCCACCTCTTATGCAGAACTCCATCCAAAACAACTAAAGCGTCCCAATGAGACCAGTAGATCCTCGAAGAAGGGCCTCTAGCGGACACCTCTTTCCAAGAGGGACAACAACCTTTTTCTTTTCCCTGTAAAATAAGCGATACGGCCTGATCTTCCAACTGATTCTTTCGCCATTCCTCAGACACAAACTCTTCAAAAACTATCCAAGCTACCCGTTCCTCCTGCTTCAAGGCGTCTCTGACCTCAACCTTAGAACAATATTTACAGCAAGACTCCGCACAAGGTCGCCTGGAAAGCCCATCCGCGTTCCCATGCGCTCGACCACTCCGATGAACTATCTCAAAGTCATATTGCTGAAATCTTTCCGCCCAGCGAGGTAACTGACTCTCCAAATCTCTAAAAGACATCAACCATTTAAGGGACGCATGATCAGTTCGAACCGGAAATTTCCGCCCATACAGATAGTGATGGAAAGATCTTATCGAATCAACTATAGCCAATAACTCGCGCCGAGTAACACAATAATTCCTCTCAGCCTTATTCAATACCCGACTATACTAAGCAATGACCTTCTCCGTCCCCCTCTGAACCTGCGATAAAACCGCGCCAACACCATGGCCAGAAGCATCAGTGTCCAGAATTAACTCACCTTCTTCAAAAAAAACAGAGAGCACAGGAGAAGAAGACAACGTCTGCTTAAGATGTGCAAACGTTTCCTGACATTGCTCAGTCCAGACAAACTTCACCTGGTTTTCAGTCAAAGTAAATAGGAGCTTTGCTATCAAAGATAAACCTTTAACAAATTTGCGATAATAAGAACAAAATCTCAGAAAACTGCGAACCTGCTTTTTCTCTGTGGAACAGGCCACTCCCTCACAGCTGCAATTTTCTCCGGATCCGTCGAGATCTCTTCAGCTGAAACCACATGGCCAAGATATTTCACCTGTTTCCTAAACAAATTGCATTTCTTAGGATTAAGTTTCAAAGTAGCCGCCCTGAGTCTCAGAAAAACTTTCTTCAAATTAGTTACTTCCTCCTCAAAAGATTTACCGAACACAACGATGTCGTCCAGATAAACCAAACAAATCTTAGTCAACAACTGCTGGAGAACCCGCTCCATCGAGCGCTCAAACGTGGCCGTTTAAGCCAAAAGGCATTACCGTTAATTGCCACAGCCTATAGCCTACCGAAAAAGCAGTTTTTTCCCTATCTTCTGGCCGAATCTTCAATTGCCAGTACCCACTTTTCATATCCAGAGTGGAGAACCATTCGTTCCCGGACAACTGATCTAGAAGATCATCTACTCTAGGAAGAGGAAAAGAATCCTTGATCGTAACCGCATTTAATTTGCGATAATCCACAGAACCTCAAAGAGCCGTCCTTTTTCTTTACAATAACCGCCGGAGAAACCCACGGGCTAAAAGACTCTTCAATGACTCCCTGATCCTTCATTTCTTGAAGAATCCTTTCCACCTCAACCCGCATTCCCACCGGAATCCTTTTTGGAGCCTGCTTTATCGGGCGTGGATCCTGAAGATTTATCTCATGCTGCAGAACATCACAGTTCCCAGCCACGATCTGATCAGAGAAGATATCCTGAAATTCAATCACGAACGTAGCAAAAATATCTCTCTTCGCTTCATTCAGATCAACAGAATTTTGCTCATAAAAATCTTTTAGATTAACGGAACTTCGCCGGAAGCGTCACACCCGACAACAAGACATTCTCGACTCATTTGAGGGAGCAACAAAGAGCGACTCCAACGCCCTGCTCAGACCTGTCTTCCTGAAGAAATCCAATCCTAAAATACATTCATCAAGTATATTCGCCACGTAAAAAGGCATATTTAAAGAATGTCCCCCTACAACCACTCGAGCCACACATTCTAACTGAACCGGAACTTCCTCACCGGTAGGATATCTCAATCTCGGCTTTCCCGACAACCTTTGACATTGCGACTTCCCTACTAAATTAGAATTTACGATAGACACATCGGAGCCCGTGTCAAATTTAAAACAACACGGTTTTTTGTTTAGCAAACCAGAATAAACAAATAAATTATTTTTCTTATTATTAACTTTGACAGAAAACAACTTCTCCGGGGTGTTCCACCCCACAGCCGAGCCCACCCCCGGAANCTCGACTAAGTCTTGTTTCCCGACAAATTAGCTGGACACTCGAAGCGAAAATGCCCCTTCTTTCCGCACTTCCAACATTCCCTCTCCGCGCCGTTCTTTTTAGTTACAGCCTTCTCTCCCTCCTCACGCCTGTCTTCGGCCTTTCTTCTTTTCCAATTTCCATACAAAGACCGTTTAAAATCCTTCCCGTCTCGCCCCTTATCTCCTCCCCCTTCAAAGCTACCTTCCTGAATAACTTTTACCACCCTCGCCCGCTCAACCGACTCGTAACGAAGAACCATTTTCTAATTGAAGCGTCCGCTTCACGAATCTATCAGAGAGCGCAACGATGAATTGCGCACAAGCAATTTTGTCCCGGACTTCGTAGGACCATTCCGGGTAAGCAAGACGGGCCAATCGCTCCAAATCTGCCCCAAGTGCAGCAAAATCTTCCCCGCTCTTCTGTTTCCGATTCGTAAATTGCATATAATAATTTTGAATTCCACGCTCCCCGTACCGCAATTCCAATTTCGAAAAGATAGTTCGAAAACTAAAATTTTCTTCTAATCCTTCCAGAATCGAGCGCGCCCTCCCTCTCAAACTAGTGGCGAAAACCGTGGCTTTTGCCGCGTCGTCTCACCCGTTCGCACGAGCAATCAGCTCGAATTGCACAAAAAATTCTCGCCACGGCACGCTCCCATCGAACACGTCGGGCCTAATTTTCATTTTAACTAACTCGCCCGCCCGACCGGACAACAAACTAGAAGACGACTCGCCTGATGTTTCCTGCCGAACGCGTGCCTGCAGACGACGCATCTCCTCCTTCTCTTGTCGCCGCTCCTCCCGGAGTCGCTCTAGCTCCTCCAAGACCGCACGCAAAGTCTCTCCTTCCGCCGCCGTCGCTGATGCCGCCGGCGCCTCGCCCGCTCCATTTGCAGTCTGGTTACCTGTTCTCCGCGGCGAATGAACAAGAGCCATTTCGTCGTTTTCTCAAGCTCGAACTTTCAGATCCCGGACGAACCCCCAAATGTTGCGCTCACGGCAGCGTTTAATCGCGTCACCCCCGAGTTACTGCGCTCCGCGGAAAGAAAAGAGAACACCGCGTATAACACACTTAAGTTTTATTAAAGAACGCGTTACAAAAGGCCACGGAAAACGTAAAGAAATCTCGAGCCGATGATCCAGCCTGTCGACGATTCCGAATCCGGCGGCTCACTCTCCTTTGAACCTCGCCGTAAACAACCTCGTTGCTACCCGAACAAAAGCCTCTAGAGCAATCGATCGTTCTACGAACATCTTCTTATACCGTGTGGACGACACGCGCCGCATCTCGCAACAATATGTTAGTAAGGAACACAAGTGGTCTCGCGGACTGAGTGCAGGGGCTGCGAATATGGAGGTCTCGAGTTCAAATCCCGCTATCACATTTAGGATTTTTTCAGATTCGGTTTCTTTCAATGGAGTTCATCGGTTGATCAACGAGCTGAATCAGTCTGCTAAAAATTAATTCGAGTAAAATCTCGAATTAATTCTCTTCCGATAGGGCAATATACCACTGATTTTTTTTTTTTTTTGTAGTAATTCCACTTGGATTCTAGGGGACAGATCTGATCTGCGTTTGGTAACAATCTGTCGGCGCTTTTAACGGCAGATTTAGTCTGTATTTGCTACTGTTTTGTTGACAGTTTTAGTAACAGATATGATGTGTATTTGGCGCGATTTTGGCGCCAACAAACGATCACCAAATCTGTTCTGGATTTGGTGCGTCACTTTGGCTTTGCTTTGCTAGTGGCAGACTTGTTATGATTTTGATTTTATTTTGACATCTCACATGGTTGACAGATATGGTTGCCAAACCATATCCTAATGAGGACACAGATGGATATAGATTTGGTCTACAAATTTCGCCGGCGATTGGCGACAAAACCGCGACATCTTGCAACCAAAGTGTTTGCTGGGTATATATAAGTGGACAAAAGGAAAATCCCAGTAAAAAACGAGTATATATATATATATATATATATATATATATATACACAGGGTCATCGAAAAGTATTGGACCCCCCTAATATCTTCAGTAGAATACATTTTGGAGAAAATGTCCAATAGTAAAGTTGTATGGTTTTAAGCGAGGAGTAAGATGATTACCTTGACTTTGATCTTGACCACGTCCTTTAAGGTCATTTCAAGGTCAACCTTGTCACTAGAGCCGAAAGTCCCACTTGAAGGCAAAATGTTGCAAGATGTGGAGAACTTCACCACATCGATGAGGGATGCGTTTTTGAACGCACAACTGGATTATGAGAAGATGAAGCTCCGGAAGGAAGCATCTTTCTAGACGGAGCAGATTATAAGCAAAATCCTTTGTAGGGTAGAGTGCATACTAAGTACCTGAAACAAGGACACAAAAATTAGCGTTTATTTTTTTATGTTCTTTATATTGGTTTTTATATCTATATATTCATCTTATAATATTTAAAATATATACTTACGTTTAAAGATCACCACGGTGATAGACGTCCACTAACAATGAACGATCAACCTTTATTTTATTTTATTTTTCTTGTTGTTTCCCGCACAATAAAACAGAATTTACAGAATAACTGAAAATATTGTCACGGATAACATAGGTTAGCAGAGGTAGAAGCACAAAGCAAACCACCTTTGAATAAAAGCTTTGTGCCGAAGGATGGCTGAAAGAGAAGCCGGAAATTAAGTTTGTTTTTTTTTGTATTATTATTTTATTTTATTTTATTTTTATTTTTGTACGGAAACTACGTTAAGCGTTAATCACTAAGTTATATTTAAGCTTGTTTAGTTAAGGCCTACTTACCTGTGATATAGACTAGTATAAATGATTGATGTTGCATGTTACGATAACGTAGGTTGACGGAGGTGAGATAATCCAACTGATTGGTAGCACGTCTCGCAATCGACTGAGGCGAGCGGAGCAGAACGATTAGAGAAAAACATGTTGTAGGAATTAGGAAAAACAGGGCGGATAGCCATTCAAATCAACGTGGGTGTCAACATTGGAACACAACAAAACCAACTTAGTAGGTTTTGTGTCTTATTCTTTGCAATTGGCAAAATTTATTAATTAAGGAATAGTATGTACCGTCCCTCTTACCCCTAGTTCCCCGCGTCCACGAAACGATTTATTGACGCCGACTGTACTGCTATCACTCCAGAACTTATTGAAAGTGTAAGACAATCATTTATTTATCATATTCGAAAATGTATGGAAAGTAACGGTAATCATTTTAAACACTTTCTAAAATAAAATAAATAAATAATACATATAATATAAATAAATATTAAATAATAGATATTGCAAACGTGTGTTTGGTTGATTCAGTTTTTCTTCTATAAATATAATTATTTTATGGTTGCGATCATCTAAAGATTAACAAATCTTATACAGTTGAATTTTTTTTATAAACTACATTACTAAGTCAGTGAAAATATATCATCCAAATATGTCATACAAAAAAAATTGTTTGCCTATCATAACATTTGCCTCTTTGATTCAAACAACTTTTCCTTTAATATTTTTTTGTATCATTACAAACAGCAAAGATATCCTTAATGATCGAGTTAAAGAAAACACTCTGTACACAGTGTGTTCGACAATTGGTGTAACATCTTTTGTAAGAATATAGAAGGAGGAAAACTAAATCGAAAAGTCCTATACCAGTTTGCAAGATTTGCAATAATTACCGAGATCTTAATTAACAAAGATTCGCGAATAAGCATGCATTAAGCTGTCTTACGCGCGTAAGACTGCCTAATTTTCGGCGTTTTGTGACACCTAGACCAAATACAACGTGCAATTTCACGTGCGTCTCTATCGGAAATAAATTGCGGTCTACCGTTTTTTGAAGATGTTGATGCACTATCATAAGTTTTTTGTATTCTCGCAACTATTGTATGACTTACTCCACATTTCTTTGCAATATCTCGCAGTGATCAGTTTTTTTTACATAAAGAAGTTATACTATCTTTTTTCTGTACTTAGTGGCTTCATCTTGAATCACGCGAATCAAGCTCGAATTGGAAAATCACTGTAGAAGTATATCCTACGAACTACGATAGTAAACAATCAGTATTTATTTCATGACAGTTTTATTCCTCCACCATTAATTCGTTATCTTATCTGTTTATGAAGAAACATGCAAAACTGTAAACATTGTTTCTATTTTTGTAAAATATTTTATATATTGTTAATATTGATAAAAATACATTGTTATGTTTTGTTCACAAAACTCACATTGAAATTATGATTACCCAATTCTTACCCATTGTTTAAAAAATTTGTTCTATCATAGACTTTCAAAAGATTAGAGATGTGTTCACACTTTTGCTCGTCACTGTATATACAGGGTATATAAAAAGTACCGGTACTGCAAAACATCTCGAAAACTAGGCATTTTACGAAAAAGTGTTTCAGATAAAAGTTGTAAGGTTTAAAAGGATCTATTTCCTGATCGTATCAGTGTGACTTTGGATGACGTTGCCAAGGTCAGGTCAAGGTCACATAGATTTTTTTACTAAAACTCTATTTTTTTATTGCAGATTCTTATAGCTTAATTCAAGAGCTTTCCAAACCCATTATAAAAAAAAGTTAATTTCCAGTAAGTACTTTTTGAGTCATAAAGGTTGAATGAGTAATTATTTAGATTAGGGGCTTCCTCATCGATTTGGATGAGCTTGAAATATGTTGTCAAAATCAACATTCTGAACAACTTTTTTTTACACATGTTACCGCGGCTCGGCTTTAGTTTCCGAGTTTTTTCCAAAAAAAGTTTTACATGATGATTCATGAAATGAAGTCTTTATTTTTCAACATTGTGTCGATTTTTCAGGTAAATATATTGTTTGTATAACACGTATAGACAGGAGGGCTGCGTCCCTCCGTAGGAGGAGTGACTTTGCCAATTTTACCAGATTTTTTTCTTCTCCCAAAGAAAACTAACCTAATTTCGGTTAAATTTTTCCTAACATTAGTTTGAGTTATATCTAATCGAGGGGAGCAGGACCCTCCCTGCCTACACGTGTTATACAAACAACATATTTATTTTAAAAATCGATACAATGTTGGAAAACAAAGAATTCATTTGTGAAACTTTTTTTGGAAAAAACTCGAAAACTCGAGCCGAGCGGCGGTAACATGTATAGGGAAAAGTTCAAAATAACGTCCTTAACAACATATTTCAAGCTCATCAAAATCGGATAGATGTGAGAAAGTCTCTAATCTAAATAATTACCGTTGAATGTTAGAGTACCGCCGATACTTTTTCTACAAAGATGATTTCAATTGAAACGAATTTTATAAGCTCATGCAGAAAATTGAAAAAGAATCTAAGTTCCTATTTATCATAGTGGTTTGGAGTGCGTTCACTTTGGACGCTTACGCGCTTTAAGCGTTAGTCTGTCTTTATTGTTGTTTAAATATAGAACAAAGATAGACTGACGCTCAAAGCGCATAAGCGCCCAAAGTGAACGCACCCTTGGATACAGCAACACACACACACACACACATATTCGAAATAAATGATAACGTCACTACTCAAATGCACCAAGAATTCTTACAAAGTTTGCAGTGAGTTTCTCAGTTAAAAGAGCAATGAATCTTTTTATTTTTCAGAAATAGTAACAAACAGTTTCTTTTGTGTTCCTAAGAACAAGGAATGTCAGTGAAAAAGAAGTCATATAAAAATTTACAAAGCGTTCAGCAATGCATAAGATGCATTCAAAATAAATTCATTTTAAGTCCAGAATATATTACAGTGTATGAATATATATAAGGTAGCCAACATAATTGTTTACACCTCGATATCTCGGGAACTATACCATCGATTTTAATGATTGAGATCTTGAATTGTATGGTTCTAAAGGATCTTCAAATGTGAATAGAAGTTGGTTTTAACTTTAGTTGCGTGGATGGGGCAAAAGTTAACTTTAAAATTGTAAATAGAAACCCTTATATAAAATTACAATTGTAGATTCTATGAAAAAAACCAACTTAGATTTATTTGAACTAATATTGTGTCAGATAGTTTTATAAAAAAATATGACGGTTTGAAGTTTCGACTTATAGCTAGTTGAAGCGCTCGGGAATTGTGATCACACAAAATACAAAATCAAAATTTTACTCTGACTCTATTCAATTTATTAAATGTTCAAAATGTCCTCCATGACCTTGTAAACATTTATTTATCTGAAGTAACAAAGTATTCCAAACATTTTATAGTATTTTAGGAGTCACTAAAGTGCAAGCGTTGCGTATTTTTTGCTTCATATTTTCTTTCATGGTCGGGAGCTCAAACATAACTTTGTCTTTTACATATCTCCATAAACAAAAATCTAGTAGTGTAAAATCGGGAGATCGAGGAGGTCACTAAACAAGTCCACCACAACTTATCCATTTGTTTCCAAATGTTTTATTCAAAAACTGTCTGATGATGTTTGCATAATGTGGAAGAGCGCCATCTTAGTGAAACCAGTAATATAAGTGACATTACTCTTCTGATGTGTAACGGTACATCTTCTAAAACTACAGGCAAATGATTTTGTAATAGGTTACAATAACTATTAGTTGTTACATTTCCTTCGAAAAATAGGGTCCAATCACAAAGTCATCTATTATGCCACACCAAACATTTAAAAACCACCAATGTTAAAACAAACAATCGCATTTAATAAGGATTTTCAACGGCGTAATAATGCATATTATGTCTATTCACATGTCCAAAACTCATAAACATAGCCTTATCGGAAAAAAGTATTTTGTCCAGAAAATTCTTATTTTCCATAGCACTATGTACATGTAACCGTATCTATTCGCAAAATAATAATTGAAAATCGCTCGTATTGTAAATACAAATAAGAATGTGACAATAAATCAAATTGGATAAAAAAAAACAACGTTTTTTAATAATAGAAATTCAAATAATAATATTACAAACTGGTCTTAAGAGGATACTGAATATCGACTTGTAAACTGGATAGAAACCTGTAAACCGACGTTTTAAAAACCTAAATTTCTCTAATTTTTAATTGTATTTACTGCATTACATGAAAAGTGCTTCTATAAAAGCAAATAAATATACAAAACTACATAGTACTTTTGAAAATGGATATATAATGCTCTTTCGTTCATTTATAATGATAGCATATGATAATCTATACTATCATTACAAATATCTTTTTTTCTCATCAACTAGACATTCTGATCATAATCTAAGTGTCACATTATATTCTTTTTTGTTGTACTTTTATCGCTGGATGAAAGTTTAAGTACGTATAGAAGTTTATAAATAATTTTTCTACATGAATATATAATAAGATTATTTAAAAAAACTGTAGTAGTAAAAAGTTTTGTTTATTTTCGATTATCAAAAGTACTTAGCAAGAAATGTTGGCAAATCTTATTTATTTCTGTGAAAGCATGTTTGATTTGATACAGTAAATACGACACCAGTGGAAATCTTAGAAACGTCGGCTTACAGGTCTCTTCAGTCCAGATACCGACTAAATAGATAAAGACCTGTAAATCAACGTTTCTAATAAAAACGTTTGTGTCGTATTTACTGCATCAAATTCAAAATGTAAATTTCAACGTGACAGGCAGTTGGAACTAAATACACAGATGTTGTTGTGCGAATATGTGATGGTAATATTATTTATTCATGATGTATATAAATAACGTTTTGACCTTTGGTTTAGGTCTTTATCAAATTCTACAAATATAATATAGCAAAATATTAAGATTTTTTTATAAACGTAAATGCGCAAAATAAGATTAATATGTTAACTTACAGATATGTGCTGTTTAACAAAACTTCGTACAAAACTTTGTACAAAACAATGATGATAATTAAGATGTTACAACAAGTCGTATCGCAAACATGCTTGTGCAGATTGAACATTTGAAAAGACATCAAATTGAACAGTGAAATCGCAGATTGAGACATACGCATAGGAGAACTTAAGCTGTATTAACAACAAATGGTAAATAAGACTTATCGAGGTTTTCC